>NW_008824986.1:8047864-8053182 GCF_000699105.1 Pygoscelis adeliae | reverse complement strand
GGTCTCTTCTCCCAAGTAACTGGCGAAAGGACGAGAGGAAATGGCCTCAAGTTGTGCCAGGGGAGGTTTAGATTGGATGTGAGGAAAAATTTCTTTACTGAAAGAGTAGTTAAACATTGGAACAGGCTGCCCCGGGAAGTGGTTGAGTCACCATCCCTGGAAGTATTTAAAAGACAGGTAGATGAGGCGCTTAGGGACATGGTTTAGTGGGCATGGTGTTGTTGGGTTGATGGTTGGACTCGATGATCTTGGAGGTCTCTTCCAACCTTAATGATTCTATGATTCTATGATTCTATGATTCATGCTGCAACATCTTGCTAACTCAACAAAACTTGCAGGTTCCTGATATGAAAGTCCTCTTCTCAGTTTTGTGTTTTAAACTCACTCAATTGACTAAAACTATTCTCTCAGAATCTTTGATAACCAACCTGTGTTGGCTACAGATAAATGTTATTCTACAGGATAAATGCTATTCTGCAGAATAAATGAGGCAGATTTTCCCCTCTGAAAGGACAGCAAGATGGCTGGATGCTTTCACACACATAGGTAGCACGTAAACCTGTGCAATGTCGGAACAGACGAAGTGAACATGGATCCTGGACAAATCCAGGTATCACTGAAACTCGCATAGCCCCACCAAGTGCTTTAGCATCTTCACCTAGTCCATATAAAACCATCAAACCTTGGTTTCACTAAAAGCCAGAGCAAAACCACCATTAATTTTAAAAAGAGCAGGATTTGATCTAAATAAATGCCAGGCTGCTTGCACTGCATATGGAAAAATGTCATCAGCTGGTACATTTCCAGGCCAGAAGAGTCAGAGAATAAAGAGATGGTTGCTCTGGCTGGCACCGTTAGCACTCCTGGAAGAGGTAAAAATGAGCACCATCACCCCTCTTCTTCATCATTGCCTCTTCACAGTACTGTATCTATAAAATGACATTGAGAAAACAGCTCAGATTGAGATTTTTCAGTCTCAAAAAGACCTAATTCACACTAGAATGAAGAATGACAGTGGTGAGCTATTTTGTGTAAGACAGCGCTGCATGGTACCCTGTGGGTGCAAGTGAATCCAAAGAGCCGGCACCACACAGACATGCCCAGGGACAGGCATAGCCACTCCTCCAGCTATGGAGCAGCATCACTGCATGTGCACCCACGATAAAGTCTGGAAAGAGTCTAAATTTTTAGACTTCCTGCAGCAGGAAAAGAGAGAGGGGGGAGAGAGGAGAGAGGAGAGAGGAGAGATGAGAGAGGAGGGAGGAGGGAGGAGGAAGAGAAGTGTTGATCAGTTCTGGGTAGAATCCATGACAATTAATGATAAACTATGCAGGGTTCAACAGGCTTGAAAAATACTATCTGGAATTTTAGTTGGAAGTTTTAAGATCATGTAAGCAAAACTATTTCAAAACGATATTTTACAGTGCTCTTGACCAGTGAAATTTGAAAACTGATGAAAATCCAATTGTTGGAAACAAAGTAGAGCAGAGACAGATAGGAAAAAAAAATCAACTTGGAGGAATGGGAAAGACATAGAAAGGAAACTGTCTGCCAGAGATAGCATCTCGCTCCAGTCACAGATGAGAAACGAATTACAGATCTGATTAATCTCTGAACCCACACTAGGTCTGAGGACAAGCAGCTTTTAGCTTTCTGGTTTTGGGACTGTTAAATCAGAGCAAAGTCACCCAAGAATTGCCTCTAGCAGCTGCTCTGACCTCTCCAGATGTGGCAGGATGCTCTCAGCAGCAGCAAGCACAGTGCTCCACATCACCATTCACAGAGTTCACTGGGCACAACACACAGCAGCTCACCTATTCTGAAATGGTATGAAAAAGGGGGCTACTCTATATGTATACAGGCACACACACACATACAATGCAACAGCCAGGACTTCATCAGATGCAAACCAATGCAGTACTGTTGGATAGTGCTTCCTTAGAGCCGTGCCAATTTATAGGTTCTAATGATCTCTGTTTAAACATAACACATTTTATTCTTGAGTCCTGAACCACACAAATTCAATAATCTTCTCCATAATTTCTGTGTGGAATAGGCACATAGTACAGAAAAGCCAACTTTTCTTCCAGTTGGGTTTATTTAGCCAGTGAAAGTACTGGGATGGATTGCATAGCAGGAACGGAGCCAGGGTCATGTAAGCGGCTGCTGGGTGATCTTCCACCCATGCCTCTGCCAATACATCTTCATCTCAACTGGCAATGTCCAGTGCTCCACCCCAGCCTTGGAGCGTTTCCGAGCAGAATTGGCAGTGATGCCCACCTACGTAGCAGTTTTCATGATTGAAAGGCATGGACACTAAAATGAAGTTCCCAAATCCAATTTTCACTTGTGAATTGAGCCTCGGCTTGTACCTGGCTCTGCAGAGGTGAAAGGCTAACGCAATGCCCTGGCGTGCCACCGAGGCTCTGCCATCGCCTGCTAATGATGTTTTGCATGCTGCACAAGCCTGCATCAGGAGCTGGGAGTGAGCTCAGGCTGCCTGGGGGAGAGATTCACAGCCAAGAGGAGATGGTATGCCAGCCTGACAGGGAACACGGCACTTTGCACAGGCAGATCCAGCAGCCGCTGAGCAATGCTAACAACCCTGCTCGCAGACCTGCACAGCAAACCACAGCTTTCAGGGTACCCAACGAGTTCTCAGGAAATTTGCCCTAGCAGAATTCACACGTACGTTTTGCAGCTGTAAACACCCATCCAAGACCAGCCACTGCCAACTCAGTTATACTAATGCAACACCTTATGTACCTATCTATCTTCAACCTGAGCTTTATGCAGGTTGAAGGCTGTTTAATGGGTGTCTCAAGGATTAGTAAGCACCTACACATTTATAAAGATTTATTTCTGAACCCGTGAAAGTGAAAGCCAAGTGCTTAAAACTCAGCATATTTTCTGCTTTCTTAATATAACAATTATTCTCTAGCTTGTCCATGGAGCTCAGTGGATGAGCAATAATAAACACATGCTTACCCTTCAGTCCATAAATACAGGCTTCTTTCCAATCCCTAGCTTACAAGTGTACCTCAAAAAGAGCAGGTAATTTTGCTTTACTGTCAGCTGTATCATAGCCACAATGTGCTAAACATTGCAGAAGTATGAGAGGATATTTTATTAGCTGATAAGCTGGACTACTATTCACTGAGGAAGAAGATTATCAAACAATTTACACTGAGACCAATAATAGGGGAAAGGTTAATGATTTTTGTAAGAAACCAAATTCACCCACCCCTGTAGTTTACTAAGGAAATTAGGGTTCCTTCATGCTGTTTATGGGAACACTTTACCCATATTTCAACCCTTCTTTCCTCAAAGATCTTTGACATCGCTGCTTTCTTACTTGAGAATTTACATTAAGGACAATTATAACACAAAAATATACCACCTTTCAGGAAAATATATAACTTCTTCTCAGAGGGATGTGGATGTTCTTCTTGCCAGTCTACAGACATGGAGATTAAATTTCAGAGAGAGATTTATTTTGTGCTATTGTCCTTTTATTCACCAGAGGATTGTGCAATGCAAGTAATCTGATCAGAATAATGCATAGGGACATATTTCAGAAAACCAATAATTGTGGTAACGTTGAGCTCTGCAAGGTGCCAAAATAAAGTCCAAAATCACTCTCACTCTTTTCCACAATTCCTTAATCATGGCACCATAATGTGCTGCTCTGTTGTCCATTAAAGCCACAAGCTTGAAGTAATCAATGCTGGACATTTGGAGATTTATTGTAATTTTAGATCTACAGCACTTTTGCAGGCTGAAAAGCAAAATTATATTTTATAGGTGTGCCATATCTTACATTTTACAGCTTTTACTTCTTTAAGCTGGCTTGGTGCAGGTGTTTGTTGTTGGCTCGGATTTTTTTTTTCTTTTAACCTGAGTGCTGCAGGCTTTTTTATGATGTTAGGAAGCAGTTAAGGCAAACAACAGAAAAAATTACTAAAACTGACTGTATTTAAATTCTGTTTACTTCCTTAACCTTTTGACTTACCTATACAAAAAGTAATCTTTCATAAACAAGTCCCAAACAAAATCATTGCCTATTTTACTTTCCTTAAACCCTTGTGGAATAAGCAGAAATTGTAACAAGATCCTTTTGACCGTTTTTTATTCCACTCATATTTGCAATGATTTTATAACTGATGCTCGGTTTGCCTCTCCACATTATCACAATCAGTGCATCCTGGGATTAAAAACCATTTAGGGCCCAACTCTTAAAGAAACTCCCCACACAGCAGTATAATGAACACTGTTCCTTTTTATTGTTGCTAGGTTTATTGGTATGCCAAAGATGCTGCAAAGCTCAATTCTCACTCTAAAAACAAAGGAGTGACCCACTTCCCAGCATGGCTCTGGTACAGAGACAGCACAAAAGGTTTCGAGAAAAGTAAGCATGAGACCTCTACATGGTAAACGTGCCATTAAAGTGGGGCTGGGTCAAAAGTTTTACATGCCTCAAGACAAACATTCATGAGTTTTCTTTCATTTTTTAAGAACGTGTTAGCACCTATTATCAGAAAATGAACTCATGATTCCCTAATCAGTATTGTTTGAGGGGTAGAGGGGCAAGGCAATTAGGAACCCACCCACATGCTGAATCGGGGCCAGCTGGTGCCGCCCCCCTGCTTCTGCTCCAGCCCAGATGTTGTGGATGTTGCCAGATGTGGTGCTTCAGCTCACAACTGAGAAAACATCCAAGTTCGGGGCATTACTTCACTATGCCCTAAACTTTAAGTGCATTATAAAAACTGCTAAAGGCTATTCTGAATAAGAATGGATTCACCATGTGCTTGCACAGAATAGACTTAAGCACATGCTTAGACAGTTCTGTGAACTGGAGTCCGAAACCAGGCTCACACAGGTAGGGCAGTTGGTATTTGATGGTCTGAACTTGTGGTTATGGGCATGCCAAGGCTAGCTCATCATGAAGCACAGCAAGGATTATAATCCAATATTTTAGCTAATATTGTGTAAACATGCAGCCCCTGATTTCTAATAGCACCTTTCAGCCAAGTGGAGCTCAAATCCATACAAATGAGGATTCCTTACCAACTACTGAAATATTAGAATTCATGTGAAATATAGCAGTGCTGGCACAGAAAATAAATATGTGAGTCCTTGTTAGGAAACAGAGTGCAGAAAATATATTTGATTAATGTATTTTAGAGGGGTGAATTATAGCTTAGCCACGTTGAAATGTGACCAGACACTTTGAAACTGTCGCTGGATCCTGTTAGAGAGCACAAATAGTCACGTTTTACATTTCATGGGAAAGGCAGGCACTCCAACCAGCAAAG
>NW_008824986.1:8036341-8047755 GCF_000699105.1 Pygoscelis adeliae | reverse complement strand
CTGCAGCACTCCTATTTCTGTGGAGGACCCCACTTCTGTAACCCACCTGGCAAAAGTGCCGCTTAGTTTCCATGGAGGGAAAAGATCTCAGCTCAAGTAACAGATCTCCCAATCCAACAGGAACAAGACTAGAAACTCTATAATTGGATAACCTACAAAGAAAAATTCCTAAGTAATTGCCTGTGCAAGCACCAAAATGTGAATCTTGTGTGTCACAAGTCAAGAAAATCAGATAGAGTAGATCCGACTAACAACTGATATTCATAAAATAGATGCAAAAGCATCCAAAAACAAAGCCATGAGGTCTTTATATTCTCAGAGCGACCTACAGGCTCTGATCTCACACTGTTGCAGGGAAGAGGAACATGGATATTGATTTCAATGAGTGCAGGATCAAGACCATAATGCTTACAGCAGCCATACACATCAGTGTAAACCTATTTGTAACAGAACCTAAGGGCACATTTCATGTAAGGCTGGGAGGAAAACCCACTCACAATGGAGGGCAGGAGTGTTCATGTAGAATTTATACTACAAAAGAAAAAGGAAAAACTTTCCTCTATGCCTCTATGTGAATTCATCAATTTAACTTACACTTAAATGGAAAATCGCTATACAGAGACCATAAAAACGTATTATGTTATCAATTGAATGGTTTACACTGCTGGCAAGCTCAGGGAAAACATACCTTTTCACTATCACCAGCCTGAGTGAACCGCATTATGAAGGATCCCATATATATCTTTAACTTTTGTACGTGGCAATTCTCTTCGCATGTGCTCTCCTTACCTTAAATCAAGTGAGTGATGAGAAGAAGGATGAGCATGGGTAGAGAAAAGAAGAAGATGTAAAGAAAAAGAAAAGCTGAGAAGGAAAATAAAGTTAGGGATGAAGAAGAGACAGAAATGGAAAATAGAGCAAGAAAAGGGCAAGGTGCTGCACAGGAGTCCAGGAAAACAAATGCATCTCAATAAAGGCAAGTTGCTCTAAAAGGAAAACAATTCGCACATCTTTCTTTCCTAACGTATATTCTAGTTCCACATGCCAGGAGGCAGAGGGCAAGAAGAGACCGGAAAACAGAGAGAAGAAGACACGGTGCTGGGCAGTACCTTGGCTTAGTCAAACATTTTATACAATAAATCCAGTGTCGATTAGTGCTAAGAGGCAATATTTTATGCCTAGCTCCATTCTGCGACTGCCGCAGACAACAGATGACGGTGCTGGGGGGCTCTCCTCTAGACCAGAGCACAGAAAAGCAGTAAAGACTGTGTGAAGGGACATTCAAGAGTCCTCTCATTCTGCTGCTTTCCCATACGTTTGTAGTGAGGCAAACATGGAGGACGCTGTCATGCAGTATGGCCATGCATCCCTCAGAGGCCAATGTATGCAAAGTCGGCTACAGCACATCTACAGCTGTATCACCAAACTGCGGCTCTAATAGTCTAACAACAGCTTTTCCACTCCCAGATCTGCAGAGATAGGTATATATATGTATATAAAATATTTTATATATACACACATATATACGTAGGAAGTTGTTCCTGAAAACTGAAGTTTCTCAAATTATTTTTGATTTTTTTTTCTTTTTTTTAAGTCAAAAGCATAGCATTGGTGCACACTGACATGCAGCGTGGGAACAAGTCCTGCACATTGCCTCATCCTGATCCACCCCTCTGCCCCACCTCAGTTAGCAGGGCCAGGCAGAAACAGTCACTGTTTGGATATTACCTTGACTCAGATTCCTGCCAAAACCCCTCATAATTAGCAGAAGTGATGGTGATATGCAGTATCCCAACAAGGGCCCACGCTTGTGTAGTGCAAAGGGCCCTTGGCACAGAAGAGAGTTTCCCCAGTCCTGTCCTCTCCCACCACGAGTCAGTTGGGTCCGACCTCTCCAACGTGTCGGGTTTCAGTCCGCTCTAAAAATTTTTATAGCACAAAAGTGCAAAGGGAGTAATGAAATTCTCACACTTATTGCTGCATTCCCAGGCGGGAGAACAGGCATGGGGTTGCTGAGAAGGGCAGGGGGCTCCCTAGGTGGTTTTCTCCAACTGACCATCCCTTGTGGGTCCCCCTCCTTCTCCCTTCCTCTCTCATTACCATGTAAAAAAGCCACTAATGCAAAGAACAAACATTCCTCCAAACCTAGGCACAGGAAAAAATTAAACTTAGATTTGGAAAGTACCATTATTTTGTTTTAAAACCTTTGTGGAAAGTTTGATGGTCTTTACTCATGAACAATCAAAAAATGATTTTACTTTTTATTTCTCTTCTCTCTTCCCTTCCCCCATAGAGTTGTTCAGTGATTATTGAATAACTCTGTCACAGGGATTACTGATGTTAATCAGGACCACACAGTCACATTAGACAGAAATTTCTGTAGGAACTATCCTAAAGAATATAAATTAATGATGGAGATTGTCCTGGACTGCTGACTGCAGTGTTGGTTACTTCGTGTTAAGAAAACAGCATTGCACAAATCCCAGGAGCTCAGAGAATGATGACAGGAACGATCAAAGGAGGGATGGAAATCTATTTATTAATGGTAGATAACAATTACACCTTAGAAGGAAGCCCATAAGAGAAGATGTGATGCGGTATAAAAAATACTGATCAGCACAGATGAGCCAGATCAAGAGCTTCTGGCTCAAAGCACACAATCAATTAAATGCTCACAAATTCAAAGCAGATGAAAAGAAATTTTGTGTTGCCCAACCTGAAACTCAGAGAAATGAATATCGCTAGAATCGACATCACAGCAATATTCAAGTACGGACATTTATGTATCACAAATGAGCAGAATCACTAATTACAAACTCTGGAAAGTGTATTACACATCAATCTTCTGGCTGTAAGCCCATCTCCAACACTGTAACCAGAGTAAGATTTAAAGAGAAGATAATTCCCAAAATCCATTACTTCGTATGTCAGTGGTGGCCACAGTAGGACACAGAGCACTGGACCAGGTGAGCAAGGCAAGGCATTGCAGGTCTCTGACGCAGTATCTCGCAGACACTTTTATTGTGCAATCACACCTCCGCATTTTATGAAACTCTTGCTGTCCAGCAACAATGTGCTAAAATTACATTGAAAAAAAACATTAATTGCGTTGGAAGACTGTGCTTGTAATTATGACCCATCTGATTTCATTGACCACAAAAATCATTATGGTGGTAACTACGCGGTAGCATTGGAAACCAGCACGCATCGGGTTTTATTCAACTTAAGCCGTCTGAAGAAGAGCCACATAAAAATGTTGTTAAAATAAACTTTGGTAGACAGAGACCTGGTGTAAACCAAGTGTAAACGCTGAGTGGATTTTTACTACAGACTCATAAACCTCTGGAAATAAAAGTTTGTAGTGGAAATCGAGAGAGACATCTATCATGGGAACACTGGGTGCTCCCATCGTTTGCAGGTACTGACTCCCCCCTGCAAATCTCACCTACTTTTCCAAAGCTGTGCCTATAAATGACACTCCTGAAAGTTCACTGCTGCCTCCTCTATCACAAAATTATTTCAGTGCTGGCACCCTTCCAGTCTCAGGCCACAGCCAGCAAGGCAATTCCTTTCCTCCACTTCTTTTTCACATCCCTCAGGAAAACTTCATGGAAAAGACACAGCTTTTGTTGGTTGTAGTACATCAAGATCCCAAAATTGCTACTAATTGCAATGTTTTTAATTATTTCTAGCTTTTAATTTTTATAATGACTCTTCATGGTTCTGTTGACCAGAGGGAAATTTTAATCCAAAACGTGCCCAAGTGCTAAAATTGCCATTACACTTCAGGAAAAAAAAAAAAAAGGCTTTTAAGAAGTCATAAAGTTTACTTATTGAAAATCAGAAATGAATATTTATTGTCAGATTTCCATCGGAGATTGAAACCTTTTATTTAACACTGGCTGGAAGTGTAAATTATTCAAATGTTTACATTTGAGTGCTGCTGTACTCTAATGATTCCATTTTCTGCAGTGTATTAGTGATAAGATAATGAAAAGCTTCATCATCAGTGTGTTAAACAAACGTCTAGCTACAACTTTTCATGGCAATGGAAGAGGCTCCTTGGCACAGGCAATTAGGGCAGCCTCGCGCTCCTGCAGAAGTCAGTAGGGTGAAATGAGGCTCTCCAGCCATAGCCTTCAGCTCGACCACGGTGCTGACCTACAGGGACAAAACAATAATATACTCATTGTCTGTTCTGTAGCATCAAGATGACCAGATGGTTGTTAAAAAGTAGGGTTTTTTCCACTATCCAGATGCAAGTGTATTTAAAATCTGCATAGGCTGCAGCTTGGCCAGCAAAGGGGTTATGCAGCTATGAAGGCAAGAGGCATGCTTTGAGTTTGATTGTTTGGAGGTTTTTTTAAGGAGATGAAGGAGTTGAATGGAGAAAGCAGTTAAGACTTGAAATTTTTAGCACTTTTTTTTTTTTTCATTTCACTTAAGAAATAACAGAAAAGATATGTCTATCACTGTTCTTCTCTAGGAGACCTCTCTCTCTACCTAATTTGTTCTCAGTCTTTCATGAGAAAAGACAGGAGTTTTCACTCCTTGCGAAATGCCTACTCACAAATACCCTTGCACCAGCCAGCAGGGCAGGATAAAAAGGCAGCAATAAACCTCAGGGAAGGCTGGAGGTCACCATGTCCCTTGTGCCAGCCCCAGGCACCACTGCCCATCCCATCCCCACCCCGGGAAGTACCCCAACCCCAACACAGCTCAGAGAGGAGGAGTTGGTCTGGGTTGGCACGCGGGTAATATTTTCTGCCTTAACTGAGATTTTTCTGAACTTCAGCTTTTGCATTAGGTGGTTAATTTTTTCCCCTTTCCAGGGTTTTTGTGGGATATCCTGTTCATGCATCCAGAGCCTAATATACAGGTGACTGGAGTTTCTCGTATTTAAAGAAAAAACAAAAAACACACGCACGCAAGGAGAAAAATGTTTTTTAAACTGTTAAGACAATTTTTTCTACCTCATAAAGAACCAAAAAGAGGCAAAAGCCCAATTTTCCCACCATTACAATCTCAATTCCAGCCCTCACCTGTGTCACTTCTGTTACGCACAGTCCAAAGCACTGCAGCTGCCCTTGTATTTTCTGCCAGTATAATTTTTTAAATACACAAATATTATACTCCAGGGCATGTTTTCCTGGGCCAACAATACATGCCTCACTTTTATTGTGAGGCACAAGCCCTTCAGTTTCATGTCTTTTGACCTCCCAAGAAATGTATTAATGACCCTATAAAGCTCTCTCTGGCACGTATTCATATTAATACAATATACTTCTTTGTTTTTATATTACATAGTAAAAGGAGGGAGGAGGGAACAGAAGGAAAAAAAGACAGTTGTTTCAATATCCTTCCACCACAAAACATGGTTTAGAGGGAAAAAAACCAACAGTGATCTGAAGAGGGATAGCTGACATTATTTAAGCTATATTTTAGCCTGGCTTATTTCTATTCCTACTTATTTCTCCGTTACCTTCAGTTATGACTCTATTCAAACCAGTAACAAAATCCAGCTGCTGCTTTCCACAGCCGTCCGCAGCAAGCCACGGATGCCTCCTGCCCACCGAAGGAGTGAGTTCCTTCTGCAGGCAGCATCCTGGGGCAGGCTCAGAGAAGGGACTGGGGGAGTATTTTTAAATAACTACTTCCCCCTCCCTCAGCCTTGCTCGTGCTCCCAGGTGCAGCATTCGACAAGTTGCTTTCAACCTGGAACTAGTGAATGGCAAAACATAGTTCTGAAGGCTTAGGGTGGAGAAAAGTAACAGATTTGAGCACAAGCCCTACCCTTGGGTCCCCTAATGAGTACACATTTTGTGTCTTAAAAAAATAAACAAATTACAAAAACAAGAAAAATGCTGGGAAAATAACTTATGCTACCATTTCCTCCAAATATTTTTTGTTCTAAAATGATTAAAATGAATTTACTAGAGGCTTAGTTCAATACTTGAGCTACTCCTTGATCCTGGTGAGCACCCTGGGATCAAGTTTTGGCATAATTGGTTCATTTAACCCCCTGTACACACGTAAGCAAACAATGCTAGCGATAAACAGTTTGCTAAACATTGGTGTAGTATCCACATTGCATAGTATAGTATATCTACGGATATTTTCTATTGCTCCAATTTTGCTTTTTGATATAGTAGCTGTATTAAAATCCCTATCAAAAACTCGTATCTAATATTGCCATGCCATTATCAGTCCCTCATTTGCACAGTAGACATAGATATATATCATCACCCCTTACAGATGGCAAAACAGGCTCAGCTAGGGAAATAGCATGCTATCATTTACATCTAACTGATATGGACAGAATATGTTTTAACTAACTTTTTAGTTAAATCAAATACTTGATAAAATCAAATATGAGACTCAAAATGAGTACACCAAAGGATGTCCCAGACTTCTGAAGGAGACTGCAGTGCTCTGAAACCACAAAACAACCAGAGTAATTATTTTTTACTATTTATGAGGCAAATCAAGTAAACCCTAATTTCAACTAGTGTCCTCAGCTCTGCTATGTACATGGGAAAGGAGGGCAAATCTGGTCTTGCTCCTACTTAAGTCTGGGAATTTTTCCTCCTACTTTGAAGGAAAAAACATCACAGTTCATAAAGCGTGTCCTTTTTGTTAACGCAGAACTACTTTTTTCCTTCTAACACTTCCAAAAAACACTTCAAAAGTTAATAGAAGCAAGTTAGCCAACAACTCTTTCAAAAGGAATTCTCCAAGCTGATCTCCAAATTTTGATAAAGTGGAGAAAATGTCACCAAAAAAATAATAGAAAACACTCTACAAAACCCATGCACGTAACAGGGATAGGGCATTTGCCAGTATTTTTAACTTCCCAGCAGCATCTTAGCTTTTGTCTATCTTTGATATTTAAGGCAGAATAGATGGAAATATTCATAATTAATAATGTCTAAATCAAAAGTTTATTCTTTTTATTAATTTTTAAATTTAGAAACATATTAAAACCCATGAAGCTGAAGTTATTTGGCAAGCTCCTTGCAATGCACATAAATAAATCTCTTTCAGCAAGTCTCCAAGGGTTTTAGGCAAAACTTTGTGAATGCCAAGGAGGAAATCTAAAAACAATTTCTGGCTTGTTTGTTGAGCCAAAAAAGTGGACATCATGTCCAAAGTACAATTTGAAATATTATTTTTTTTTTACTAAAGAATGAAGTGATGCATGTTTTCAGCTCAGGACTGTCTAAGAAGCTTTCCACTGAACCAGTGTCACAAAGATTTTAACTCTTAACCAGCCTCACTTTAGGGCTTTTATTACTGTTCTTTGGAGGGACCAGCAGACTGCAAGGCAGACTGGGTTTGTTTCTTTGTTTTTGGTGAGCAAAACATCTTGTCAGACCTACTCCAGCCATTTTTAATATGGGTTAATATGTGGAAAGGCATCGGTGGTCTCACGCTGATTCACCAGTAGCCTGGTTTACGTTAACTTGTCCATAGAGGTTATTCAGCTCACTCCATCTGGATCCTACTGAAATCTTTAAATTGCCTTCTCTAACATGAACGAGTCAAATTTCAGGGCAAGCTGAGAAAGCAGTTAGAAAACAGCTCTGTGCTGAAGATCCTACAGCACATTTGTAAATGGGGGCAAGTTTGGTAGCAATCGTGAAAGGTTTTGGAAATAAAAATCTCTCCTTGCTCCTGATACTCAGAACAAAGTCACCAGTGGGGAGTTTGGAGAAACTCCTGACGTGGCTGATCTGTTCTTCTTTTGCCTTGCACAAGTAAGACACCGAGGACTTGCACACAAGCCAGCATGTCCCCTGGGTTCATTAGTGGCATGACCCTGCAGCCTGTGGAATACCTTTAATTCCCATTTACTCCTTAAGAAAATGGATGATGGACCTGATACATACAGATTCTGCTGTGGATAACCACTCATGAGTCCCATGGCTTCAGGTGACATCACTTACACACTCCTACTTCGCATTAGGTCATGGCTTGTGTCCTACTACTAGCCTCTTACTTACCATATTTGTTATTACATAGCTCGATGACTTTTCTGTTTCTCCACTGATGTCTTCAACATGTGCTTAACACGTCTCAGAGACCCTTTACGATGCATCCACAAAGCTAAGTTTAGACAAGCTTCCTTATAAAAATTTTGCAGAAGTCTAAACTTTGCATGTAGGGTTATAACGCACTTGTTCTAACAGAGAAAACCTTCATGGGCTTTATATCAAATATGGCACCAAAGGCTGTTAGAATACCTATAGTAGAGAAAGTTCTGCAAGTTGCATTTTTTTTTAACACTGTGTTGATCATCTTTTTTAGCAAAGATTTGTTCTGTTTTGTTTCAGTTGATGACAACTTTTAATTACAAATAAACCAGAATTGAATGTCTTATCATGCTGTCATTTGAATTTCCAGTCTCTGCTCCTGCTGGTGCCCTTCCCTTCAGCCCATTTATCCCAAGCATCGGCACGCAGGGGAACGCGGTGGAAAGCAGCTGGGACTGGCCCGAACGCAAGGCAGGGGGGATTGCCAGAGTTGGTGTCTAAGAATCATCTTCTCCACAATTTTCGCAGATACCTGATCCAAAAAGCATGCACTCAGTGAGCACAAAACCAGCAAATACTTTTAAGAATGCCTGTACTTGTGCTGCCATTTCCCCTGATGCAGAAGAACAGTGGTTTCCTGAACACAAATATAAAAACATAATATATTTTACAGCCCACCACTCTTGCCATTCTCCTTGCACAATAAGCTATAGTTATGGGAGGGACATACTTGCAGGAATCACATGCAGACTTCAACTATCTGCGCATATTGGTTGTCTGCAGTATATACCCCTGCAATGAAATTTGCATCTTCAATCAAAAACATCAGCAGAATTGTCAGATTCTTTGTTTAAATAAGGTTTGCTTCAGCTTTGAGATTTCTACCTATTGTTATCAACAATACAAATGAAGGTTTATATAAAGAAGATATATTAATTCATTTCTTTCCATGATTAAAAATATTGTACGGTTCACTGAAAATCTGAGAGTTGTGATTTTTAAATTCCTGTAGACATCGGCTTCTAGCATACTGTTCTTTTATGCATCGCATGACTTCCCAGTTGCCTTTTACTGAAAATGAATATAACAAAATCATACACACCAGCTAAAAATTCAACTTTAAATATTCCTTCGTTGTAGCTGGCTTTCAAGTGAGTGATTCTCGGGGAAAAAATGTAGGTCTATTTTTGAAAAGGGCGCACATTTGTATTGCCCAGGTTGTACGGCATATTAAAAATCCTTGTAAATGTTTCTCTGCTGACAATGAAAAGTTAAAAACCTTTCCCAAGCTGGCTGTGTGTCAGCATCTAAACCACGATCCTCTGAGCCTTGCTCTCAGCTTCCTACTACTGAAATTATCACAAATTTAAATCTCTCATCATCAGTGATCTTGGTTTGTTCAAATCAGTGGGATTGGTCAAGCTCATTTCTAACAGAAACCTTAAGGTAGGGTTCAGGAGATGCATATGATCACATTGACACTAGCAGGCTACATCCCACATACATGAGAATCGTCTAATTAGAACAAGGACATACTAATTTTTTTGAGTCAATAGGCAAAATTCATTCATTTATTCAAACTGCAATCAAAAGTCTATTTATTTCCTCAACTAAAAGACAGAACTGATTACCTTACAGTGACGTCCAAAACATTTTGGCTAAAATTCATCTCTTCTGAAAAGTCAGTAAAAACCTAACATTACCACCTCACGTTCTTCTTGTCCCTTGGGCTTCCACGAATATTTGCTTGGCAAAAGGCTTTTTTTTTTCCATAGCCACAAGTCCAAAATTCACTGTGATGCAAATAAAAAATTGCATCTTTCTGGTTCATTCAGCACCACCAGGAGAGATACATTTCTGCTACTAGAGAGCATGAGACTTTGAAGACATTTGTTATTGCAGAAAGTAAGATACTTTCTACCTCTACAGACAAGCTCAGGTGTTAAAATGGTTGCTGTTAAAGCCATCTTTGGCAGAAAGCAGACCAAGGATATCGCTGCGATCAAAATGTGTCTGCCACGGCGTCACTGGACAAAGTGGACTAATTACTGTCATTGGCACCAGTAGGAAACCTGGTTGACTGGGGATGATGTGCACTGAATAATATAACTTTACATACACTCTCAATTTACCATTATGCAAGGAAATATCTGAAAGCACAGGTACAGCGGTCACAGAAAGGAGAGGCTTATTTCAAAATGTTACAGGAGAGAGGAGCTGTACAGTGACTGAACTGGCTACAGTCTGTGCTGAAGACTTTTGGCCAGACTTAAATGCTGGTCTGGTTCAAGTAATTCCTTTCTACTTCAAAGCTATTAATTCCTTTCATACATAAACATGGATTTTATAATAAGGCACATCAGTGCTTCTCAGAGTAAAATGCAGACAATAAACCACAGCTATTGGATTTAGGAAATGGACTGGTTTCCCATGGCACCATGAATCCTTAGCCAAGAGTTTAGGGAGATAGCTGCTACCTGCATTTTCAGCATATACTATTTTTTCCAGCAAACAAAAATCCTTTCTCCAGATTTTATTAAGTCATGGCAACGTATAGCAATCTTACATGATATTCTTGCAGAGAAGTTACCTAAATTAGTGAGTTATGACAGTGTTCTCCTTTAGGAGAGGACAGGTGATGTAATCAGGGAAAATAGTTCATGTGTCTCAAGCTTGCAAAGGAGCACATGGCTCCTCTGAGCCTTTCAGATGACTTAGATGAGCCTGTCGAGGCCCTGCACCCTCTCCTTGCATTGGCAGCACCTCCCAGGACATGAGGCACATTCAGTAGGACACCCCAACCTCACAGCTGCAACTTCTCCTGAGGGAATTCAAACCACAAAGAGCAGGAGGTGGAAATCTTAGGGAAGGGTTCACATGTGAACTGAAGAACTAATAAGGACCATCTCCTGAGTGGTGCCTACAAGACAGGACTTCAGTGCCCTTTCTTCTGCAAAGTCTATCCCAAGGTTTAAGTAAAGATTTCTTTTTGTCTTTTTTCCCCTTTGAAAAAAAAAGAAAAAGGAGAAAAAAAATCAAAGCTTAGGAAATTGATAGAAAACAACTGAAAACATCTGAAAAAAGCAAGCACCCAAGCAAGAGCTGTCCCTGTCAGGAGGTTTTCCATAAATCCTAACTTCTCATCATCTGGAGATTTGCTTCTTTAGCAACAGATGGTGCGACCCTTATGCAATTAGTTAGCTCTGCTCTTAGAGAGACAGCACTCTTCAAACCCCAGTGTTGTTGCTGACAGAAACATTTTTAAAGCACTATGCAAACAAGACTACTTTCTTTAATTGCAGCATGCAAATGGGATGAAGAAGGATGGAAGGAGGTGAATATTAAGCACTCAGCCCAACGCAGCTCTGAGACGTAGCGTTC
>NW_008824986.1:8031341-8033841 GCF_000699105.1 Pygoscelis adeliae | reverse complement strand
CTGGGAAAAATGCATATATTTTATGTCCTAATACCTCCTGTATCCTGTGCAGTTCCATATTAACAGCCACCTTGCTGTTTATTCTGCTTGAAAAGCAAGAACAGCGGCTCCTGTAACGTGTGAGTGACATCCCTCTCCCCACAGCTGGCTCTGGTGGCCACAGCCCAGAGTGGGGGACACCAGCACTTGCCCATCACCTGCACCCCCATGCAGCACTTTTCATCCTTTCCCCAATGTCTGGACCCAAATTAGAGGTGTGGTCCCCCTCTCCCTGGGGCACCTGAGGCATGAGGGACCAGCTTCTGCACAAGGTCAGCTCAGGTCCGCTCAATAATTAAGATTCTCAGGACTGTGTTTGCAATGCCTAACTGCAATCAAGAGTTAATAGCACTCAGCTGTTTTCCTCCAGGAAATTCCCCAAACATAACATATATACACTTTAAAAAGGCCCAGATAACAGCAACCACACAATAAATTTTAAAAAAAAGCTTCTAAACCACTTTGTCCATACTTTCTTATATATGTTAGTGATCTTAAGCTTTTGTGTTCTGCTTGTATTGCACTTTGTATTTATTTTTGAAGAATTTCTGTATTGCAATTAAAGGCAAAACAACAAAAGTTCAACTTTTTGTAGCATCCTCAGGATGTGGTTAGCTAAGGACCAAGTTCTCAAGTCTTTGGTTAAGGAGGATTTGGCCTGCCAGTGAGGGTTGCCACCAACCCCAGCAGAGGAGGGATTTATCCCTCAGACCTGGACTGCACAAAACCGTCTCGCATGCAGGGAGGGGAAATAACCAGATCTGGGTTCCCTGGTTTAAACCTCCAGGAATTTCACTGGAGGCACTGCAACAGCCTCCAGCCATGAGGAGGGTGTGATGGGCGATGGCAGGGTCCTGCGGGGAGCACCGCTGCCAGGGAGCCCCCGTCACCCCCACGCACCGAGGCCAAAGACAAGGCATGGGTGGATGCTCAAGAGGGGTCGTGGCATTAACAGCCTCTAAGAAAAATGCACGGCAACGCCTGCCATAAGCAGCTTTTGCAGGCAGAAGCAGGAGGAAGGAGGGAACAAAAAGTAAAAAGAAATTTAAATGCACTTCCACCCAGCACAAAGCCGTTTGTTACAGCCCGGGATCCAGGGGCACACCAACTGCACATATACTTTTATTAAATGTTCTCACAAATTTGTGAGGATTAATTTTAAAACACCTGTTTGCAGAAGGAAATATATGTTTTTGAGCTGTCGTGCAGTACAAGACAGTTGTTAAAAGTCTGGAGAGAATGTAGTTTTATGGCGTTATTTAATATTGTGTCCAAAGATGCCTTCAGTGCTCTGAACAGCTTTCTCTCTCCCCCTCCCAACCTAGCAAACAGAAGCTCGGGAGTAAAAGCTCTTCTTTATGCAAAATGTGTATGTATATAAAACTCTTAGGTATAGTATTAACATATTTAAATTATCATAAAAATAAATGATGCACCAAAACCTTCCCCGGCTTTTTTCTTTTTTTCTTAAAAAATAGTTATGGATATTATTCTCAGAGAAACGTCTTATGTGTGGGCATGCTAAGAATTCATGATTTCATTGCACAGCAGAGAATATGTGAGTTTTATGTGTGATTCACAAAGAAAATTAGGTGTGAAAGTGGGATAAGTACTGGGATGTACAGTAGATAGCTACCTCCAAGGCAAGATTTACATACAGATATTTGTATTGTGTTATGGAACCTACTTATTGTAACCATAAAAATTATTTGTACATCGATTTCCAGGGAGTCAAATTTTAAATATGGAAAAGGTAGTTAATTCTTCCAAATGAGTTTTTAAAAAAAATACCAAGGGGACAAGATACAGCAGAGGCCATAGAAACAGCCTCATCACATGATGCAGCAAATGGTAACCAGAAATTTACAGCAAATGGAAACCAGAAATCTCCATTAAGAGCACTACATAGTGTAGAATCAATGTAATCCGACATCACTGCCTGAAAAACATATTTTACATATTGCTATCCAATTTCTAGAAATGATTTTGCTGTAAGAAAAAGGAGAGAACACAGAATAACAAAATGAGATTAAATGCTCAAAGCTCAATTGTTGCACGTTTTTATCCGTGTCTTTTAAAGGTGCAAGAAAACCAGTGGAAGTTATTCAAATTTAGACAGATGGCAGAAAAATGGGATCCACAAAATATTAACTGTAATAACATTCAATCTAAATACAATTCTAATGAGATAAAGGTCTCTGTCTTCCTTTACCATCTTCTCACAGTTTTTCCTATATTGGTAATTATTAATAATCACACTGGGTTCTCATGCCGTACCTGACACTCTCAGACAGCAAATCATTTTTAATGGAGAGCAAAACAGGGAAACTGAGGGTTGGCTGGATTAACTATTTTGCCCAAGGTCACAAGCAGGTCGATTTATGGGTGGGAACAGAAATTAGACTCAGGCTCTATCATTTGAACAACACTGTCAAACACCAGCAGATGCATTGCAAAGCAG
>NW_008824986.1:8012926-8031310 GCF_000699105.1 Pygoscelis adeliae | reverse complement strand
AATGCGAGTGGCGCCAGCTGATGCACCCCAAAAGCCCGCCAGCAGCCCTTCACTCCTCTGGAGGAATTACAGAAAATATGAATACCTGGTTTAAAGCCAAGCCTACAAACACACGCTTACCTTACCAAGGTCCAAGCGATCCCACGGACAACAGCTCTTAGCAAAGCGCTTTTTAAAAACGAGCAATATTTAACTCATATTATGCTCTCATCTGGACTGGAATATCTGGATTTGGTTTTGGCAGGTGTAGAGATGAGACAAAACAGCATCTTGGCTCCAGCCTGAAATATCCCTAAAGATACTCACGGAAAGATGGCAGAAACCTGAAATCATATCTGAACCACAAGCAAGATTTGCCCTTAAACCCAGAGCAAAATCCTGCCCAAACTGAGCACTGGGCTGAACACCGACTTCTTCAGCCTCCCACAATCTGTTTGTTAAAGCTGGGAATTTACCGTCCGATTGACATGAGTGGCAGAGGATCACCCCGCCTGCTTCCAACGGCGCTAAACTGCCTCACAGCAGCAAAACTTCAATGGCTGCTAAAAGAAGGAACTTTCCTCCCCCCTTTTAAGCAATAGCAGAAATACCCTTTCCTGTGCCCCAGCTCACCGGCACACACACTTTCGCGCCCATGAAGACACGGGCATTTTCCTGTTTCCAAAGAACAGATGACTTTTTCCTCAAATCTACCTCACATCATTGATTTCTTCCCTTATTATGCTAATCAGCCGTGCACCCTCCGCCGCCGCGAGCTGGGTGCTGCAGGAACACGCCATGGCTCTGCCTTGCGGTGGATCTCTTGCTGTGGCCATTGGCTGTGCTGGCACTGACAATCCCCTTCTTATTCTTAAGGCAGATTTTACGAGAAACCAGCAAGGTTCGTACAAATGCTCTTTATTGTTGTTGATATAGTCTGCTTATTCTGTTATTGCTACCCAATGCTAAAGACTAGCAAAACAATTCAGGCACCAGATATCAATTTCTGATCACCTTGCACCAATAATATCTATTCCCCCCAACTAAAGTATTTGACTACTCAGTTTCTTAATAAGTTTTTTTAAAATCTACTCAAAAGTATTAGTAAAAGCACTCTCCTAGGTGGTACTTTAAATGAAATTTTATCTATTGACATCACCACTATTCTGTATAGTTTTTTTTTTTTTTAAAGTGTAACAAATATATTTACCTTTTTATGTATAATTTTATCAGAAAACCTAATAAAAAGATAGTAAAGAAGCAAAGTTAGCTATTAGATAACAGTCCTTGCTGCCAAAAGCCATAATCTGACACAGATTGAGCCTGGTACAGTAGTCAATTAATGGCTCAGTGCTCATACAATAATGACCTACTAACCTGACGGTGTGTTGCTCTCACATTTTGCTATCCCCTGGGATGCTACTGTCACTGTGTTATCTATTGCCTGCTTCCCTATCAAAGAAAATAAGCAGAGCTGAAATGTATGTACGCATCAAGCTCTGTAGTTCATTGCACACCAACCCCAGCAACTGGAGGAACAATAGATTTATAAGTTTATCCTACATTAAACCAAACATGCCTGACTGCACTGTAAATTACTAAATAATAAACCAGGTGGTGTAAGATCTTGACTTGGACAGAATATAAAAATCTATCAACCTGTAAAATACAATAACCATAAACGTGCTATGTAGCTGATGGCTCAGGTAAACCATCCACCTCCAGCAACAGAGGTTTTTCTGGAGTAAATTGCAACAAAAGGTTTACTAAATTTAGGTCTTGAGCACTTTTTCATTTTATGCAACACCATCAATAGGAGAAATATAATTGAGCTAAAAACAGTGGCAAATGTGTTTGTTTTGTTTACATTTCTTTGTCTCTAATGGAGCTATTTCATGGTAATGTGCTATGTTTCCTAGCATATTGCCACCGGCATTTAGTCTGATCTCTAAAGAGAAGATGAACTACTGCATAAGGGCATACTTCTTCAGTATTCAAACTTAACATTCAAATTAGATTGAAGTAGTACGGGAGGTACAAAATGGAGAAAGCCGAAAGGTCAGGGCACTTGCTTCCTTTGAATGGACTAAATCTTGATTTAAAATAAACCCACAGCAATTGTGTTAGTGCAATAAAATATTTTGCATGCCATTGTACACACCATTAGCCCTACCCCAAATTATATCTGAGATTTTTAATAATTGCTACCTTTGCTACCAAAATTAATTGCCATGAATCACAGAAAACATTATATCAAGACATTCAAAAATGATTCAATAAATTATAACTCCAAAATCTACAGTAATAATTAATTCCATTTTAGGAGCTTTTCAATAAGCAAAGCAGGTTAAATTTATATGATTTACAAACAGTGTTTACATTCATAGAGGGACAACTAATTGCTGCACGGCTTGACATCATTACAGGAAAATGCTGGGGGATGCAGACAGTTTAATTAGGGGTGGCTTTAAGTTCACAATATGACTGGTATCATAGTGCTTTACTAATGTGCTTATATAGGATGATCATACAGTAACATGATTACATTTTTTCTTGCTGTATGCTTTGTCTTTACAACAGAAAATAAAGTAATTTTTGCATACAGGCAAGCTGACACAGTACATATTTCCCTCTCAATTTTATTCACTTGCTTTACAGACCATAAAGAAATGTTTCTTAACCTAACAAAGTGCCTACTCAATTACAGATACATGTACTTTGCTGATACGTGAGCAAAGCACATACAAATCGTGTGCTCAACGTCTCCCAAGTTCTCCCATTTAATGCTAAGCACCATAAACTCCCACTGAAATTAATGGGGACTCAGCACTCCATAAACAGAGCTCATCATTTGACTGGATTGAACCTTACATGAAACACACACACACGCACCTCTCTAATGGGGTTCAAGGCTGCTCTCTGACCTGTTTTGGGGGAAAGAATGGAAACTGCCATGCAGGGAGCACTTGAACTTTGGTTAGGCAGGCGCCCACAGGAACTTCTCCAGACTCTCCAGTAAAGCTCTTCCCTTCCCACCAACGCCCAGTAAAGCATCACCCAAACCCACTCCCAGCACCATAGATGAGTGCTTTTGCCACCAAACAACCCAGTAAAAGGGAAACGCGGAGGACAGGAGCATTAAGCCATAGTAGTGCTTGAGTGCATGACAGGAACAAAAGATCTCAACTCCACGATGTCTTAAACAAGATGGGGCAGAAACACAGGGTGAGGAAGACACATGAGTGGAGCACGTTAGCACCCGACTGGCACATGGGCCATGGGCAGGCAGTCACGTACCTCCCATATGTATTTAGGTATCCAATGTCACAACTGAAGTCTTTTGTGACCCTAACCCAAGAAACCCAATTAATAATATCAGTAGCAAAACATCTTACCGACAGCGAAGTCTGTGCATCTGCCAAGGGTTAGAGTAAAGGCTGCTGTTACAACCCAGTTTCATGACTGAGTATTTGACGTGGTTGGGACAGATCCCCTAAGCATCCTACTAATTTCTTTTTAAGTAAACTATGCTGAAATATTATTATCCTATTATTATGAGGTATCTCCATTACCTATATTTTACAGTGGTTTATCCATTGATGGACAGGGAATATAGCATTGCTGTCCTGGAACATGAGGGTTGTTTACTGCAGTATCCTGCTTCTCTCAGTGTCCAGACATACCCCTTCAGAAGACTATAATCTTCCTGCTCTAGTGTCAGCATGGAAGTTTGCATTATCTGGTCATCTGTGTCTCCGTGTGCAATGGAGTCCTTTCACTCAGCATGAAATGAAACCAGCCTTGGGAGCCATTTAAAAGGCCAGAATTATTTCAGAAACCAGTTTGGGATAAGGAAAAAAATACTTTATCCAATTAAAAGTGCACAAGTAACTTAGATAACAAGACTACAAGTGCCCACCCATGCTGGAAATTGGCTAGGACAGAGGTGGCGCACCCACTGCTGCACCGAGTGCTGTGGGATCTCTGCAAGAACCAAGGGGCAGCCTTGGGGCCACATCCCCATCCCGGGGATCTCAACCACTGCCAGTGCAGTGCCTCTGCAGTGGTTGCACACGGGTGCAGAAGACAGGAATCAATAGCAGTCTTCTCCTTGGTACTTGGTTAAGAAATATTCAAAATATGTCCCACCCAAGCAGTGATAAGAGATTTATTCCCCCACCCAACGCTACCTTTTTTCTTCTTTTTTTTTTAATACTACACCACAGCTCCAAACTAACCATGTTCATGGTCTCTAATGTTGATATTGACTCCTAATCCACTAAACAAGGGTGTCTCTCCAGGTAGGAGCATCTCTTTGTCTCACGTCAGCAGCATTGGGCATTTGCTGATTGCATGGCAGAGGCAAGAGGTTGCCTTTATTCACCACGTCTACATTCAGAAGGTTTTATTTTAAAAACAAAATCACTAGAAAAGTTATAGAAGAAGACTGAAAACTTTTAATTTCCATTTAGTTGCATGAAGTTTAGTCTTGGACATGTGGAAAAACCTTAGCCTATGAAAAAGGTAATGAGCTCTGTTTGCATGCCACAGTGTCCATAGAAAGTTTTTCTGCATTAGTTAGAAATTTAAATAATTTTCTGGCAATACATTTTTGATACGTAACTCCGTGTTACAACAACTGGCAATGGTAAAGTTGTTACGGTCTATTTATCTTTATTTAATTATTTTTATGCACCCATCACTGTAGCATCTGGATTCATTACAAAGATTAAATGTAACAATGCATTAAATTAAACCATCTATAGTGGAAAATACAAACTGTTACCATCCTCAAAACACCCCAGCCAGCCCAACAACAACAGCAGCAACAACAAAACCCAAGGTCTTTCAACATGCAGAAGTCCAATGGCCAGAGACGTGGACAAAGTGAAGAAGATGCCTTTTACCGCATGCGTGAGATGAGTGCATTTGGAATCAGGTACCAAACAAAAGGTATCTGAAGTATGAAGGACCCTACGAGGCCTCTCTTTCAGAGCACCCTGCCTCCAAGTCTGCATTTTTGTTTGAGCTAAGAAGCTGCAGAGATGATGAATGCATGAAGAGATACAGCTGAAATCGTGTTTAGAAAAACAGGAATATAAATATTTTGCACCATTCAGTAGTCTGGAGTGGTGGGCAACCTAACAACAGTTAAAAGAGGTAAATTTTGTTCCTCTTTGTATACGACTCTATTGATTTCACATTCTATGCTTTAAGAAAGTGCTGAGATCATTATCTGTCTTTTAATAGATTTTGACTCCGGAGACAAACATGTTGAGAGCTGTCATCATCAAGATGCCTGCTGTCATTGTGTCATCTTCTTAACCTAACGTAAGGAAATTCATATTTAGTGAACGAGGAAATTACTTTGGGTATGTATCATTCAAATCCTTAAGGATTATTGGCTAATTAGGAGCACAGTAATGTAAATTTGCCTTGTGTCAGGTTTTCAGGAACAGTAAAATAACATAATTAAGCAGTGAACAAAGTAGATCATTTAAGCTACTCTTCACTGACAAATGCATATGATGTCTAAATATACCATGGGCTTCTAAACTAGTAACTAATGAGAACTGACTATACTTGCTGGAAAGTCTAAAACAATGGTTTAAAAGAGTAATTGAGTATGTTAGTCTAGAGTAAATAGCTATAACTCATACTTAGTGCTACTAAGGAAAAGGAGGGTGATGTTTTCAAAGTGTCTCTGACTGCAAGCCTGTGTCCCTGGCTGGTGGGCACACATGCAGTTTGAGTAGCTGCACAAGCAGAGGCAGCTCAGATACCTTCCTCCTCAGTTTAACAAGAAACCAGGGAATCTGTGCAGCTGCAGCAAAGCTGCATGGAAATTCCGCACAAAACTATGCAAAGTCTTTGCATATGCAATTGCATATGTGTTTTGGGTTTTTATAACCTGATTATTTTTTTTTCTGCCTTAGTTCACCCTCTGTTTCCTGGATGGTGACTTTGCACAACATGCACTACCAGAGCATTGTGTTACTCGGTGCACGACCCCCGTTTCACATCTCGTTCAAACAGCCCTGTCTGAAGTCAGTATCTGCAAGGTACTGTGTTACATCAGGAAAGCAGCACGAACCAGAGAGTGAAGCAACACGAGCTGGTGGCAGAGAGCAGCCACCTGCGGAGGATGCTCACTTCTCCATACAGCCTGCCCGCACTCCCACAACTTGCAGAAAATTATTAACGCAAACTGCACAGCCAAATTCTCCTCATCCACTCCACGGGAACATTAACTTTTTTAACTGCAGATGTTTCTGTTTAATACCTGGACCTCAGCACCACAGCAGGTACCTCATGCCGGGGTGGGAACATTTTCAGCGCTCCACCCAGAGGCACATACTGAACTTGGTCTCTGAGCTCTCGGATCTGATCAGCCCCATGCCTGAATGAGCAGTTCCCCAAACCAGGCATGGGCAGAGGATCTCCTCTGAAAGCCCTCAGATGAGAAGCACTGCCTTCTGCTCACCATCACCTAATTTATTTCTGTTGTTCCTGGGTGTGACAGTGCTCCCAGCCAGGGTTGATGCCAGCATCGCCATGTCCTACACACATTGCTAAGCAACATTTGTGCAATGCTCCCTACCTCTCTGCTCATGCTTATCCTTGTACCGCAACCTCTGACACCAGTGCCTGCAGCAGGCAGCCTGGCAAAGCCCCTGCATGGGGCAGGGCTCAGAGCGGGAATGGCGAAGGGGCAGGTTTGACATCGGGAGCACTGGTACGTCACTTCTTACTCAGTGTTTTGGGTGGTTGCTACCCACAGACAGCCATCACGCCACAAACAGCTCATGGAAAAACACCTCTCAGTGCTTCCCCTTAGTGACAACAGTTCACAGGTGGAGGTTTCCATTTTACAAATAAAAGGGTTTCCAGGCCCTCTGGTTTTCCCACTCACAGGCAATTTGTCTGCCCATACACTCTTACCCTTTCCTTCTTTCTCATACCAACATTAATATTTCTGACCTCTGCAAATTACCATGATTATAACATCCAGCAGCATCCATAGCATGAAACAATCATCTCCTGTGTCTAATTTATTGTGAACTTTTTCACAATGCAAATACTGGGAATAGTCTTCAGGATGCAGAAAGCCGTTATTGTCAGAGCTCCAGCTTGGTGTAAGGCACAAAAAAGGCACAAAGTGGGGATGAGGTGGCAGAGACACCCTACTCCATTAGGGTGTAGGTATCAACTACAACAGAGAAATCCCAGCCCAAGCGGAACTCAACAACATCAGATTTGAAAATATTTTAGAAGATGAGAGACAGTTGATTACCTTTCTAGCAGACATTAAGAAAACTGCAGAAGTGCTGGCACACTTTGCTAGCGGTGTTGTCCTAATTCAAGTCTGATGGGCACCAACACTCAAACGTCCAAGAAAAGTCTAATTCCTAAACATTACACCTCTGCTAATTTCAGAAAACTGTTACAATTAAAAGTGTTCAAACTTACCATTCCTCAGACTGCAAAGGCATGTAATTTTCTTTTGGTTTCCATACCAGAATTTGCAATTACATTGTCATTTACAATCGTCTTCTAATCAAAGAGATAATACATAGGATAAGGGTTTCAGAGCAATTAAATCTTTTTTCTACCATTAACTAAAAAAGGATATTTTGCAGCCTCTTTGTGTTGTAATGTAACAGCACAAATATAGTGCTTTGTTATCAGTTTAAAAATTGAAACCTCTGTGTATCCTTTTTCCTTCTGGATTCAAGTTAAGTAAAATTGCCTTTCATGAGAAATGCTTGCAAATTATCAGACTTCTTTTTAAACAAGTGGAGAGAGTACAGTAACAAATGTGTTCCTTGAAAAGTAATTGGAATTTCTATCTAAATTATTCTTGGACAAATTAAAAGTGCCAAATATAAGCCAATTTTTATTGGGAAGAATTCTATTATAGTTTGCAATAAAGGAAAACTAAAAAACGTGCCACAAAATCCTTGGAAAAGTGGAAAGTATTTTAGGAAGAAGATGAAGAGCCCTCAGCTTTCTATGATGCTTATTAAAAACTACTTTCAGTGAAGTGATTAGGAAAAAAATTGTCAAGTAAGCAGAGAAAAAAATTAGTTCTCAGACTTATCAGTATATCACAGAATTAGTTCTCTCCTCTTTTAGCGCTAACATCCAGCTGATGGACCTGTCACCATAGATAAAGGCTATTTTGATTTTATACAGACTAGCTTTTAAATATTAATTTTCATGCAAAAGGAAAATAATTTTGTAGCTAAAACCTCCACCCTCCTTTCTGGCTCCTAATTCAAGCACAGAAAACTGCAGTTGTCACCCCAAAATGAAGTCATTTTTAGCCCTCTGTGTCTAATCGCAAAGAGAGACAGTAAAATAAATCAGCAAGGAGTAAAAGTAAAATTTGCAATAACCCGATACTACTGCCTCATCCTCCCACATCTCAGGACATAAAACTTACTGTCAGAAGAACTCACAGCATGAGAATTAATCAAGGAACTCTTAAAATACTCCAAGCACCTTCCTTCTGATGACTAATTTGCCTTTCCTATTGCAAACTACTAATTTTTTATCTCAATCGATATGTACAAATATACCTCCCCATCAATCACCCGGGGCAAGGACAAACTTCCACTATTTATGTAATACTGACTACAAGATGAAACAAAAATTGACTACAGCTAACCTGGGCTGGCTGTGACAGCCACAGGAGAGAGGGAGGGAAGGGGAAAGGAGGGACAGGAGCAGGTGCAATGTGCACCCCGGGGAGAAACAAGGGGCCGGTGGGAGCAGGATGCTTTACCAGGCAGCACACATGAAATGGAAGTGCAGGAAAACTTGGGCGTTGGTAAAGCAATGGAAAGAGCCAAAAAGAATCTTTTAGAAATGACCAAAAACCAGCTGAAGTCCCAGAGGGAGAAGTTCAGAATGAGCAGGAAAAGGGGAACAATATGTCTGAAAGGTAACAAAAGTGCCCAGAATTGCTCCATGGAGCAGGGAGAGACCAAAGAAGTACAGGTACAACTCAGATTAAATCAGTGATCCCAGCAGAACCCAGGAGGATTTGGGGATGTAAAAATCGGGGAGATTTTCTCTATCCAGTGGAACACATTAACAATCAAGGAGGATTGAGGAGGCAATCCATGGAAGCCTTTGAAGATGGACTGAAACAGCACTCGCGTGTGATGTGCACGTAAGCACATGCGCATCCAACCCATGCACATCCTACACATCTGGAGACAGCTGTGAGACATTTCCAAAATTTGTGGGCATACCTGCAAAATCTCTGTAGAGCTCACAAAGCACTAGACAAGCCCAATGCCTCAGGCTGCCTCCAGATCTGCCCAGACCTGCTTTAGGGACATGCAAACATGGCATGGTTTCAAACGTGCAAATCTTGGCTTATGAGCTGAATGTGCATACTCCTACACAAGACACATAAACCCCTGTTTTCTTATTATGGTTATGTCACTTCAAGGATGTGGAAACAGAATTCAAAAGATGTTTCATGCTAAATAGATACAAGGAAAACACATACTGGGAAGAAGCAGAAGTGGTCAGTAAGTCTCAGTCTCTGCTCCCTTGACACACTCCCCAAAGAAAACTTTTTCACTGGAAAAATAAAAAAGCAAACAAGCAGAAGTATTTAAAGGGGGCTTATAAAAAAGATGGGGACAGACTTTTTAGCAGGGCCTGTTGCAATAGGACAAGTGGGAATGGCTTTAAACTAAAAGAGGGTAGATTTAGACTAGATATAAGGAAGACATTTTTTATGCTGAGGGTGGTGAAGCACTGGCACAGGTTGCCCAGAGAGGTGGTGGATGCCCCATCCCTGGAAACATTCAAGGTCAGGTTGGACGGGGCTCTGAGCAACCTGATCTAGTTGAAGATGTCCCTGCCCACGGCAGGGGGGTTGGACTAGCTGACCTTTAGAGGTCCTTTCCACCCCAAACTATTCTATGATTCTATGATTTCAAGTCCTATGGTGCTCTTGCAGGCGCACTGGGTCTGGGCTCTTCCACTTTCCACCCAGTAAACTCCCTCCGCTTGGGCTGGGGTTTCTCTGGAGCACACAGCTCTGCCCCCTCTTCCTTACCCAGAAATAAGATCACAGCAGCCATGGAGTCAAATTAATCCACAGCAGTCACTGCAGGGGATTAAGTGCAGCAGAGAAAGGAATCAGAGAAGAAAACGGCAGCACAAAGCACTGGAAATATGTATCATGAATTGCCAAGCACCGACTCAGAGCAGAAGGATGTTGAAGTTGGGTCTGCAGATTTTCATGGGCAAGATCCATTTTTTACTGGCAAAAATAGACCAATGGCTTAATCACCAATTTAAAGCCACTTTTGGCATAAACTCCTCCACTAATCACTCCAAATCAACATACTTACTGGTACTGTTAAGACAAAACAGAGCAGTAGACATGAAAGGACAGCTGATAGCCCAAAATAAGGAGATACAGGCGGCAAGGATCTGCTTTAGCAAGTGCTTTGGATGTGCTTAGTTTTGAAGACAAAGTTAGGCTGATGGACTTTAGTAGGACTGCCCCTGTGAGAAAGTTACATTATTGAGGTTATAGATGTGCTTAATTACCTCAATGAAATATGGTCCAATTTGTTCATTTAAGTGAGCAAAGTAGTAAATCATGTTAAATACTATGGCACCGTGGTACTGCTTCTGAGCAAACTTGATTTTATGTAAAATGAAAAATTTGATTTCAGAGTTGAGGACTCCTACTCTCCCCCTTCTGTGGCACTTGCACACATTTTTCTCCCCTACAAAAAGTACATGCAGCACAATACAAAAGACTTTTAAGGGGATAAACATTAACCTCCGTGAGACAGGGCAGAGACATACATATAGATCTATGTTTATTTCAAAACTAGAAAATGTATTTCCCTAATCCTTTTGATGCTAATCAATTCAATTCATTAAACCCTGGCTGAGAATTTAAAATCAGAGAGAAGTTTTCACATATTATTAAAACAAAACAACAGCAAAACCCCAAACCTACACAACCAAGAAAACCCTCCCCACTGCATCTCTTTTCCTCTCTATCACAAAAAGCCCCAAGAGACTCTAAATTTGACTCTTGGTACTACTAGTCAGATCGGTTTTATTAATTAAGACAAGGAACTTATTGGAATTTACCTTGAAAGACCACACAAGGTACATTATTAGAGTAATCTCCTTATAAAGAGTAGAAAGAAAAGAGAAGTGTAATTGCAATTCATGCGATGTCAGTGTCAGAATAGGTTATTACACCCACACTGCTAACCTACCACATACCTCTAGCAAAACAAAGCACCCCTGTCTAGTCTTCTCAAGTTAAGGAATTTAATAAATGGAACAAAGAAAATAAATGTGAATCCTCTAAGAATTATAACATAGTAAATACTTCCAAATTCAAATTATTTGAATGATTCTCATACATTGCAGGACATTTCAGACCATATTGTACCTGCTAACAGAAAACCAGACAGGTAGCTTTGTAATAGAATGCCTGATGCTGTGGCCAAAAGGATTTTTTAATTAATCTATATTCACAGGACATCTTTTAAATTTCCCCTTCCTTTATACAAAGGGGGCCTACAACATTTCAAATAAGCTGAGCTGGAAGAGGTGAAAACTGCCCAGAGAAAGCAATACCCCATGTTTACACAACTCTTGCGAATGTCCTTGTTTCCCTTTGTTCGGTGGCTGCACAATGCCCCAGCCCTTGCCCATCAGTGGCATACATCATACCTGGTCAGAATACATACGCTACCGAGAGCAGAAGGAGGACATATGGCAGGAAAGGTGTGCCTTTGGTCTAGAGGGTATTGCACAGCAGTTCAGGACAGTTTATATTTGAAATAAGTCTGGCTAGAATTTGCAGACGGCTGTTTTTTGCTGTAGCTCTCAAAGTGTTGTAAATTTGGTTGCTACATTTGCTGTATTGTCCTCTCTTGCCGAATGCTTAAACAGAAAATAAAAGCCTAAATCAGCTCCCTGAAAGAGAGAGAAAAAGCAAAGCTAAACTAGCTTAAGTCTTGGAAAAGCTGAGGAAGACCTATAAATTGAACCCTTGTCTGCTAATTTCATATCCCAGTGAAAACTTGATCCCCTTTTAAACCCTCAGAAGGTGTAAAATTATTTTCAAAGGGACTCTTGCTACTTTGGAAAGTTGTACCTCGACTCAGTCTGATCTGTAGTGCCCCGCTCAAATTCTCATTCATATACACAATATCAGACAGCATTGTGTCTTAAGATTATTAGGCTATGCTGAATATTAATTTAGCTCTGTGCTTACAAAATGACTAAATCAGTGAATTTATTGGAGACATATTTAAGAAGGGGTATTTATGGATTAGGCACAGGTTTTAGAAATTAAATGGGAGACAATTTAACAAATCTATCAGGAATAAGATCAACAACTTAAAGTTTAAACCAATCATCTTGAGTATATATTTGAACTTGGATATGCAGATGTGGTGCACAAGTCCCAATGGTTCGGCAATACACTCAAAGGATCAACAGCCCTATAGACAGCTAAATTACTCGGAAAGCCAGGGAATTTATCAAACATGAATTTCAAAGTGGATTCTAGCCTGCAGGAAAAAATGGAAGTGCCCATTAATGTACATACAAAATAAATGTTGTCTGCAAGCTCATTCAACTATTTATTTTTGACACAGAACTGGCTAAAGATTTTTAATTTACATAAAAAGGTACAAAGACTGTAACCCCTTTGATGGAAGAGATGGGAATAAATATCATGCAAAAGAGGTTTTGTTTGTTTTTTAAAGAAGCACTAACAACCTCACAGGTACAACACAAAGGAATCATTTACGCTCTTTCACATCTATTAGTGCATTATTTATAGCTAACTCCAATTTGAGAACGTTAGCATTAAATATGTTTCTCACATGTAGAGGAAATTCTTACAAACTGATCATATATTATGGATGAAAATTGTAACAGCTACACTGAAACTAGTTAAAGCAGACATGTCTCAATTGAATGAACACTGAAGTATGCCGGAGCCCTTGCTAAGTTAGGTGCTGCCTAACTAAGTATTTATTTTACTGACCAAACCAAAAAAAGAAGTTAAATTCATGTATTGTTGACAGATCATTTATCAAAAAAATTTGGTTTTAATAATGAAATATTTCACAGCCAAGATTAAAAAAAATAAAAATCATTTAATCATCCACAGGCCTTTCAGAACCAAGACCTTGCTTTGTCTATATAGAGGGAGGGGCTGAGCATCATTTAAATTGGAATAAATAAAACATAAATTATATATTATAAACTTATAATTACATATTTTTAAATAAAATATATATTTCAACCCTAAATGAAATAATCTTAAATCCTCCTAACAATTTTAAGATGTGGCCTATTGCCCAACACAAACCTGGCAAAATTGGCATTCAGAAGAACATATCCCTCTTTCAAAAGAAACTTATTAACTATGTTGCAATTCATGTGATTTATACCTTTGGTCTTGTGACTCAGGGAGGTTTTTTTAAAGCCTCAGACTACTTGAACCAAGTTGCTATGTCTGTCTCTCAGCTTTTTCTAAGGTTTAAATTAAGTCCTTAACTCTTTTCAGAACCAAAAAAACAGATTAAGAGTACTTACTGTTCTTAATAATATCAGATTTCACTCTTCATTTTTAAAGACTTGTGACTGACAATACTGTGTTTCATAAAAATTGAATGGTACATAAGCTTTTTTTATTCACATCAAAAATAGTCCTTCCATTCACAATAGTATCCATTGGCAAAGATCTGCTTGAAGACCCTGCCATTGCATTCAGTAGCCTGAAAGCTCACACATGTGAACAAGACTAACATAAGACTTCACAAAACAGTATTTCAGCATTACCAAGTTGTTGAAAATACTTCATTATTTTGAATAATTTGGCCATAATACAAATGGTGTTGCATATTAAAGCAAGCCTGCGCGGCTCAATGCGGCAAGGTATGGACAAACTCAAGTGAGAGGGGGCTGGAGGCATCGAGATCACGTCAGCACATCCCTCATCATGGACAGCTGAGACTTCTGACACTAACTACAGAGGAAGTCATAGGTAAGAAACACTTTACCTTTTTCAGTTCAAAATTTAAACACTAAGTAATTCCAATTCTGCAACACGTGTATCACTAAACAGTAGCCCTATTCTCCAACTGTGCTGAAACTGAGTAAAAGTAGAAGCAAGGAGATGAATTATAGCAGCAGTCCTACAAAATGACCTGCATGTGAAAACCCATATGGTGTGTGCAGACCACTTTGCAAGACATTACAAGCTGCAACCACCTCAATGCAAGGGGGATTATATCTGAATTTAAAAAAAAAAAAAAAAATCACACAGGGGACTGTCATGATTTATTCAATTTCCTCATAAACAAGAGGATGTTTGCTTGCGTGTTAAAGTTTTCAACATATTGGAAGACATTTGTATATAGGACCTGAGATGGAGAAAAAATGCTTTATTACTTCACACATAACAAATATTTGTTTAACAAAGCCTGCATGAACTTCATGCATTAATCAAAATTGAATGTGGCATGACTTGTATGATTAACTCAAAAGTCATATTCCAAATGATAAATAAACTAATATTAACCTTGTGTGTTCATTAATAATGCAAGTTCTCGATAGTTCACAAACAGAACTGATACAGTTAATTGAAGGATCACATTTTTAAAATATTCATAATTAGAGTTTCAATGTTCCATTCATTCAGGATCCAAACCGATAAAAGTCACATTCCAGGTGCTCTCCAAATTTAAGCCCATCACTTCTCTTCATTAGCCTCTTGATGTGCTTGCAGAAGCACTGAAGACAAATGTGATCTTAACATGGAAATAAACGTCATTACCTGTTCTTAAGGAGGGACTTCTTTACTACAAAAACAAAGTAAAGCAAACATTTCACCTTTGGTCACCAGCTTATGAGACACTCGATCTGGTAGTCCATAGCCTTAAAACCAATATGATTTTTACCTAAGAAGCATCACAGAATCAAACTGCAAAGCAATATCAATATCATCCTATATTAACTTTGCACATGACCAATATAATATATGTCCTGAGAGCTCAGACGTCTATCCTCCTCTTAAAAACAAAACAAAACTAAACTAAACTAAAGCCCCACAGAAACGAAAAAACCCCACAGCTCTTACTCATAAATGTGTTGGGAACAGAAGCAGCAGAGCATTTCTGCCCACTGGCACCCATCAAGGGGCCATGAGCCAGACCGGCTGGAGGGGCGTCCACAGGCAGCGTGGTCCACGAGCAGGGCAAGGGCTGGCTGGCAGCTGAGAAGGTGCTTTTGCTTTTTTACCTCTATAAGCCAGCATTTATCCAATTAGGAGAATGAACAACATTGCAAACTCCTCTGAGACTAGGTAATAAACCTGTATCAGTACTGAAGCGGGCCAGACTCAGAGAAGCAATTTTAAATGTATTGTATCACCAAACCGCGGAGACGACTGATGTTTCACGGCGAGGGGAATCTCCAGGTTTTCACTGCAAATATTCACCTTCACGCTACACAAAATCTTGTCTGCCCACTCCTCTCTGAAGTATGACTTGGTAAATCATGTCAATGAACAATTTTGACAAAAATGATTGCTTTTAAGCCAAACTCTGTTGTTATTCTGTACTCAAATCCAAGTACATAGCTGGTTATGAAAGCCTATATGCAACCTATCGTGAACCAGTGCCTTTGTGCTTGTAAGCAAAGTGTAAGCTAATCACACCTACAAATTCAAACATTCAGCATTCACTCTCCACAAAAGAAACTGAATATTTGCTTTGAATTTGGTTTTTTTTCCAACAAATATTCCTGACAATAAACTCTTTCATTAGAACACTGGTAAAAAAAAAAGTTATTATAAAGTGAGCAAGCATGTTGCCAAAACAAATGTGTTTTTAAAATCTGAACAAATACCAATGGAAAGTGCTTGGGTGTCAGATGCTGCCCAAGTTTTTGTTTATACACAGTTGGCCTATGTACATAAATATATATCCAATGGCATTTTTTGCATCTACTGTCTTTAACGCATTAGCTGTATGAAAGTTATCATACCCATCAGTATCCAGAATAGAGGCAGAAATGCAAGTAAATGACATCCTTACTACAGCATATTTTATGTCTTGTTTTTATTTCCTTTACTTGCCTTTCAGTGTAAACAGTAGATGTTGTTATAAGAGGTCAGTTTTATATGCTGGTGCACCACTGAACTGTTTAGGTTTAAAATGACACTACTGTTTAAGACCCAGTAATTTTCAGAACATATGATTTACTGCTCTGGCACTCTATAAGCCTCATTTCATACCTCCAAGAATGAACTAGTCAAAGTGTTAAATAAACATGAAGTATAAGGCTTGTTTTCTTTCCAAAAGTGCAAGCACTGTGTTACTCTAATGATTAAATATTGTTTAAATATACAACTGAGTGACTAGTTTCACAGTCGATTCTTTCCCTGTGCTTCATTTTACGTATTATTTTGTGTTCAGACAAAGGCTTTAATTAAGAAGCATAAAGAGTTTCTGAAGAGTGAAGAAGTAATGGTTTCATCTGCATTAAACTGATTATAAACAGTTACATTTCTGAAGAAAAAAGGCATCAGGGAAAAAAAAGAAGAAAAAAAAATCTTAAGTAAGCCTGAATCCATTTGAGGTGAAAGGAACGGAACCTGTCCCGCACTCCAGCACACACCTCCAAAGGGCCCAGGGCAAAGCAACCCCATTATAATGATATTCAGCAGCCATGCCCTGAGCCAAAGGAACGCACACCGCCCCAAAATCTTCAATATGCAGAAGCTAACCTGTTACCAGGAGTGTGCGGAGGCACCAGTGCATCCCGCGCCCATCTTCCTGCAGCCCCACTGCCAGGATCCCTGCTCATCCCTGCCCTCAAGGGATTTCATAGCCAACAGCCTTCAGATGATTTTTAAAACTCAGTGTATTTAGGAAAGTATCATCAGCCATGATGTTCCCAAGATAAAGAAGAAATACTGTTACCTCACTGTGATTCTGTGAATCTTAAAAAAAAAAAAAAAATCACCTATGGAAACAGACTACTAAACTAAGATCCTTGCTCCAACAAATTTTAAGCACAAGATTAGTAAAACTTTTTAATGCAAAGTAATACAGGTCATTAAATCCTCAGAAAGGTCTGTGTCATAGCAACAACGTCTCATAAATATTAGCACAATCAGCAAGAGGAAAGCCCCAAGAGGCAAAGGTGCCCATGTGACATCTTCAGTGAAACCCATCCTCCAGCGAAAGGGTTCAAGGCTTGTGTTTTCCGTATTTTTAAATGCAGGATTTTGAGAAAATGGATTTTTTTATGGCTGTGTCACAAAAAGAAAAAGAGAAAAAAACCTAGGGGAGGAAGAAAAAGAGTGCTGAAATGTCAAAAAGAAGGTATCTTTAATTTTAAGTGCAAGAAAACATGTTCAATCTGGGTTTTGTCATTGCAGGCCTGATATCAAATTTACTGAAGTTTGTTGGAAGTCATTCCACTGACTATAAAGCACTTGGCATCAAAGCCTGTTTCTGGAAATTAAAATTATGCATGTAAAGTCATAGTACATTACAGACCAATGTTAACAGTGACTTAAATTCCCTCATCTACAACCCCGTTCCCAGATGCTTATAAATTTGCCAAACCTCATCTCAGACTGAAAAACCTCATTTCTGGATGATGCCTTTGACAGGCTGAATTTATTTGAGGTTTTGCCTTTTGCATCGATCAGTGGAGTTTCCAATCAGGACGGCTCCCTTATTGCCAGGAACCGGCAACAGGCGCGCAAAACAGCACCGCTGGGTTCCCTCTACCACGGCACAGCACCAGCACCAGCCACCTCCGAACCAGGAGGATGCTGAAGTTGTTAAATGAAAAAGCTTCCAGAGTGGAAATTTGGCAGAAAAATGGCCTTCCTGTCAGTAATTTGAATTTGGGCAGATTTATGCAGGAACAGTCATGGGGGGGAAAGGAGGAGAATGAGTTTCTGGCTGTTTGATGAACTTTGGTGTGCCAGGCTGAGGGACTCCCACGGTAACTCCTGCCGAGCATGTTTGCAAACTTTGTGCTTGCTCAGACGTCACCTAACAGGAAGGGAGTTGTAGCAGAAAGCCTCATGGTTTGCATTACAGATTGCAAGTGATTCTTTGCCTGCATCTCATTGCCGCAAGTTGCACATATAAATACTGCACACTGGACCAAACGTGGGATGCAGCATCTGCACACGCGGGACTGCAATATCTACAGAGGTTCTTCTTCCTCAGTTTTCTGTCTTGGTGGTCTTAAATCAGACCCTTAACATCATTTGAATGTAGAGGGGTTTCTGCAGTTTGATATAGCTATACCTTTTACTAACAGTCACATTCTCCAGCTCTGACATGACTGAAAATAGAA
>NW_008824986.1:8011011-8012893 GCF_000699105.1 Pygoscelis adeliae | reverse complement strand
AAGCACACACTTGGACAGTGGTTCAGTTCATGAGAATTTGCAATTTAAGTATATGATGACTGAAAAAGACATAGATGCATTGTGAAACGTATCTTTTATCCAATCCATCTGCAGGCTGGTTAATTAAAGCCACCAACATTCTGCAAAAAAAGAGTGTAAAACACAATTAGCAAGTGAGCGCTTCCTTATGTTAATGCAATTTATAACCCACACTGTTCTCCAACCATTAAACATAAATGGATAAATAAATAAATAAATAATAAAAAGTGGGGCCTTTTACATTTGAAATAGCGAGTGTGCCAGTGTACATGCAGCCCACAGCCCAGCTCAGCGAGCACAGGCACCAGCTTGTGATCTAATCCTCCCTCTGGTAAAGCCATGGGCTGTCAACCCGAGGTGGTGGGATCTACAGGGGTGCAAAACACTTTTCCATGTAAAAGTGCAGATAATTACAAGAAACATGGAAAAAAATCAGATCAATAAGCTATTCACTGTTTTCCATGATGTTGAGATTTCTCTATGAATCACTAAGAAAAAAAAAACAAACAGTATTCCCATCAAACCTTCCTTTTTCAGGAAGCAACATCTGAAAAATATATAGGAGAAAACTGCATCATAGGATGCACAGAGTGCTAGCAGTGTTATCCCGTGCTGGAAAAATATTGGAGGGAACTTTTAAGTGCCCTACCTGATACAATAAAAATACCAATATAGTATGTCCTAAACTTTGTGTTCTTCATTTAACAAAAGACACTGTCACAGATAAATATCAGAACAGATTTGTTAATGCTGCACTATTGGCAGCTAAAAACAGATCACTGTAGACTGGAAGACTGAACAACTGCCAACTGGTAATAAATGGATGGCTCAGCCTAAGGATTTACTGCCAATGGGGGGAAAAAGGAGAGCTATGTGAGCAGAAATAAACTGAAAGAATTGAAGAAAACACAAAATTTCTTGCAGGCTTCCTTCAAAATACAAATTGGTTGGCAACAGCCAGGGGAAAGAAGGAGAAGCCCCTAATAATCTGAAGAAAGCCGCTGGGCTCCTCCTCTGCCCAGATCCCTGTGCTGCAGCAATACACATAGGCAAGTCTTCCCAGACAATAATAAAAATTAAAACAAATCTTTTTTTTCAGATAACATTTGTTTAAACTGTATGTGTCCAAGCAGAGACACATCTCTTCTGTCTTAATCATCACAGGCAGAGATGTTCAAACAAATATCTTGCACAGGTGTGCAAGAGGATGGGCTAACTCAGAGAGACACCAGCACATGCTGATCCTCCCCAGGTGTGGGCTTTGCACTCCTCTGTGCCCTTCAGGCCCTGCGGTGCAAGGCTTTAATTGGATTTAAGGACTTCTTCAACTATTCAAACGACTCACATTTTTTGTTGGCACTGAAAGAGTCCCTTGGGATGCACTGAGGTCCTCCCGTTGCGTGACAACATCTTTAAAAAGGGGGTTGAGAATTTATGTATAGAAATACTGCTGGTCTTTCCTTGGCTGGTCTTGCCATTTCATGGCTTATTACTTTTCCTTAATATAAAGATATGCATATATACCTGTTGAATATACATATAGACATATAATTATACACATATTAAGAAAATACCCATCAAGTGCTCACGGCCACAGAGCTACCCTGCCCAAGCTGCGTTTGCTGTGGGACGGATAGAATCATAGAATCATAGAATCATAGAATCATTAAGGTTGGAAAAGACCTCTAAGATCATCGAGTCCAACCGTCAACCCAACACCACCATGCCCACTAAACCATGTCCCTAAGCGCCTCATCTACACGTCTTTTAAATACCTCCAGGGATGGTGACTCAACCACTTCCCTGGGCAGCCTGTTCCAATGTTTAACCACTCTTTCAGTAA
>NW_008824986.1:8009679-8010062 GCF_000699105.1 Pygoscelis adeliae | reverse complement strand
AGGAGAATGCTGTGGGAGACGGTGTCAAAGGCCTTACTGAAGTCCAGGTTGACCACATCCACAGCCTTTCCCTCGTCCACTAGGTGGGTCACCTGATCATAGAAGGAGATCAGGTTGGTCAAGCAGGACCTGTGCTGGCTGGGCCTGATGCCCTGGGTGTCCCGCTCATGCCTTGTGAGCGCCCTCAAGATGAACCATTCCATAATCTTCCCCAGCACCGAGGTCAGACTGATGGGCCTGTAGTTCCCCAGATCCTCCTTCCGGCCCTTCTTGTAGATGGGCGTCACATTGGCAAGCCTCCAGTCATCCGGGACCTCCCCCGTTAACCAGGACTGCTGATAAATGATGGAGAGCGGCTTGGTGAGCTCCTCCGCCAGCTCCCT
>NW_008824986.1:7980703-8009620 GCF_000699105.1 Pygoscelis adeliae | reverse complement strand
TTGACTGCTTCCTCTTGGATTATGGGGGGTTTATCCTGCTCGCCATCCCTGTCCTCCAGCTCAGGGGGCCGAGTACCCTGAGGATAACTGGTCTGCCTGCTAAAGACTGAGGCAAAGAAGGCATTAAGTACCTCAGGCTTTTCCTCATCCTCGGTGACAATGTTCCCCCCTGCATCCAATAAAGGATGGAGATTCTCCTTGGCTCTCTTCTTGTCATTAATATATTTGTAAAAATATTTTTTGTTGTCTTTAACGACAGCGGCCAGATTGCGTTCTAGCTGGGCTTTTGCCTTTCTCGTTTCCTCTCTGCACAACGAGAGGAGTGCCTCTCCTCTAACGAGCACTAAAATGCAGATGCATCATAGTAAGTCTGAAAATATTAATCACTGATGCAGTTTCTCAAGGTTGACTTCTGAGGTTCTGAGTTGTTCCTCCACCGTTGCGAGGACCGTGCCTTGCTGGAGCAACGGTTTGCTCACAGGGCTCTGCAGGACAGAGCAAGGGATTTGTCCTCAGCAGAGATGCCACTCAATGCTGTTCATATTGTGAGCTAGATTTGTGGGCATATGCCAACTGTATTTTTCAATATTATTTTAGAAAAAATATCTAAATGGTCCGGAGAAAGGACACCACAGACTTGTACCCAGTTCTCCACTTGCGTACACAGGGGTGATAGAGCAACACCAGCATACAATTGATATAGGGCATCTTATCTTCCTAGAGCATTAACTAGACCTATCAAGTACGAATTTCTGTGTGGCACATTATTGATCTTCACACGCTAAATAATAATAATATCAGGACAAGACAGACAGCTGTACAGCAGTCTGTCATGGTTAAAGTTACCAACCTGAACTGAAGTCCCAGCGAAGAGGACCAGTCTGTACAGAAGGTCTGGAGCAGCACTAACAAGCCCTGCTAACTCTACTTAGAAAAAAAAAAATCATCAAAAGGAAGAAAAAGTTACCCAGCAAACTGAAAGATATAAACTTGATAATTGCTTGGAACCAAATTAATAGCAGGATGGCTGCCATTATTCTCCAAGGACAACCATTTCATCTATTGTGCAGGTGTACTCTCCAAGAGTGGATCACACTGATGAAAGACTGCAAGAATTTCAATGACACCTTGAGGGATTTTATGAATAAAATATCAAAAATGGACATCTCCTTTGTATAAGAAGATTTTAATGCAAAAACGTAACAGGTTTATAAGTTACACCAAGACAATAAGGAAGGTTTATTCTATCTTCGGCTGAAGATAGACAGATATTGCCAAGTCAAAGTTTTTTCATAACCACAAGAGACTCTTCTTTCAAAAGCTCATGTTAACTCTGTGCTGGACTCTTATCTAAGCAGATTAACCACACGCTCATAAACCAACAAAACTAAGAAGTGACCCTTTCTCCTCCAAGGCCTGAAAATCAGAAAGCATGCATGAGCAGGTTTGGGTGGAGGATCAATCAAATCTCCACTCTTTCACTGGGCACTTTACAGAAACAGGCAACAGAGAGCAAAGCACAGCAAAAGTGGATTTAATGACATTTCAGGAATGCTCTGAAGGAAGGAGAAAACAGTGATCAAGGGAGCAAACTTAGAAAAATCTACACCCAAATGAATATTAAAGCCATTAACCTGGCTGAGGTAGACCTTTTTTGTGCCCTAGATTTCATCTGTGTATCATGCCAAAGTGATGCACATCACTTTGGAAATGCCTGATGGTTTGGGGCAGCGAGCACCTACGGACACCACACCGTTTCCATTCAGTAAGGGACAGTAAAACAAAGGAGTGTGCTAGTGGCTGATGGGGGGCAGGACAGAGCGGGTAAAGCTGGATAGTTAGGGGAGCGAGCGGCTGGCCAGGGGAAGAGGTGGTGCAGAAGATGACTTCAGAGATATTTTGGGTGGATGGGGAAGGCACAGCCAGGCTAGAGAGGACAGGTCCACAGTCGTCAGGACAGGACAGGAGCCAAAGGATGCTAATTGCAGATGGAGGACAACATCACGTGAAGCCATGTGGAAACCAAAACTCTCCCTCATTGAGAAGAGTGGAGATGTTCACCTATAAACCTAAAAGAGCCCTGATGTGCAATTCCCATGATATCTGTAAAATTATCATCTGCCACTGCTTTCTATAAGGTTGTTAAGCTCTGTCACTTGGAGGTGGGGAGAGAAGATAGGGAAGTTTGGGGCAAAAGCAGAGTAATTCCCGTGAAGCATCCCATCTCAGCACAGCCAGTGCTGCCAGAGCAGGACGTGCAGCAAGAGGGGGTGATTCAAGGGAGCACTCTAGAAGCAAGCACGGTTCATACGGCTGCTGCCAGGGCTCTTTGAAGTCATCTCAGAAAATGCGCGGCAGGTGCCTGGGATGACGGCAAGGAAAGGGAGAGTCACGTAAGGATGTCACTGGTGGGGATGGAGAGAGAAGTGGAAAGCTGCAAGTCTAGGAGTCAGCAGCATGATGCGTTGTTGCCCCTACATCCGCTCAGAAAGCAGGTAGGAAAGGGGAAACACTGCATCTGTTGTCACTATAGCTTATTGCTTTTAATTTTCTTTTCATGGATAAGATCACCTTTTCTCGATCCATGTAACTATGTCGCTAAAATCCCAGGTACTCCGTGTTGCGCTGTGCCTCCCCCTACACATTCCTCTGGTGAGGAGACTCTCACAGACATTATGCAGCACGACAGCACGCTGCTGGGACTGGCAGCGTTGCAAATGTATATGTTTGCCTGCTAATCTGCATCACGGCAGTTTACGTTGTGTAAGCTGTTTAGGTTCAAGGGTGTTTCACTAGCACAGCTTATTGGGGACTGCATTTTCTCCAGGGTACAAGCCAAGCTCTACATCAAAGCCTGATTGAGCAGAAAATATGTGCTAATGTTCACAGCAGTACTCTATTATAGTATAAGTATGCTTGTAAATATTCACTACATGTTATTACGCCATTTGAACCAAGAATATTGCAGGGTTAAAGGTCGGCCCTAATGCTCTCTCAGGAGGCAGCAGTTTTGAATATAACCAAATGGGATAATGGTCAGGAATACCCAGAGGGGGCAATGTAGCACATCGTAAAGAATTGTGCTGCGAGTTTTAAGTTTTCAGGACAACAAAGATGCCAACGAGATGGCTCATAAGCAGTCATTATTAATGGAATGACAAGGGTAATGTTAAGCAGGATGTCTTTACTATAATAAATCTTGTCCCTGCGCCATTAGTAGTCCTTACAACTGCAAATAGCAGTTAGGTTATAACCTAACATGGCAGAATTTTATCCTCTCAATCTCTAATGTATTTTATAATGCTGTTAAAGTCAGGAATAGCAACTGTTTAAGCTCACTTAATCTGTGAGAAGTTTAAACACGAATTTTAAATGCGAAATCTGCTTTGATAGTAGATTCTCTTAATTAAATAGATGAAGTAGCTCTTTCTAAGCATACATTGGGCTGTACTAGAGGGTCTGGGGAACACTGTTGAATTTAAAACTTTAAATATTTTCCTTCAGATGTAACTCTTGCATTCTAAAAAAGAGACAGCTTTTATTTTAATTTTAAAAGCTATTTCTAGATTAATTTATGGAATTCTTCTGTTGTTACAATACTGTGATTTTCCAGACTGGAAATAAAATATTATTTTTTTTTCCTTGAAACAAACTCTTTTGGTCAAATATGAGTTTCTTTTATTTTCTCTTTTTCCTTTCCTTTCCTTTCCTTTCCTTTCCTTTCCTTTCCTTTCCTTTCCTTTCCTTTCCTTTCCTTTTCAGGACCAAATTCTGTTCTCAACACAGCAAAGTAAATCAACAACTCTTTTCATAAAAATGGCATTATTCCAGATTGACATTTTATGATCATTCAGAGTTTCATCCAAGGACAATATATTACTTTCAAAATCTTTCTTCAAGTCATGGGGAAAGTAGTAACACAATTTTAAAGAATAAATTAAAAAATAATGGTACTACAGAAGAGCAATTATTCATGTTAATGTATCAAATTTGGATATGTTAAATGGATCCTGAATCTTAGCTAACTATTTTATAAATATTTAAACAGCTTTACTGCTAGCTATCCATTTCACCTGCTTTGTTTTTCTTCCACTGATCTTCCAGAAATAGCTGTGGAAATCACCAGTTCAATCAACTCTGTGTAATACTGTGGCAGAGCCGTTGTTGCATCATGATAGATTGAACCCAGAGTATTAGCTAATATGATCAGGACAATCTCCAACCATTCTGGTGTTCAACATCTTCCTTGACAGCCTTTCTTTTCTGAAAGTTGCCAGAAAGCCCCACTGAACTTTTAAGTGAAATTTGAAAATTAGCAAAATGAAGGAATCATAATGGTTCTTGCATAGCCTGTCAAAAAATCCCAATATTCAGAATGTATTTTACCTGGTAAAAAGTCTGAAAAAAATAAATGAAATTGAAATGTCTGGCCCTTGCTTTTTTCATATGGTTATTCTACTAGTCCCTGCTGGCACTGACACACAACCCACCAGATCCTGCTTCCCAAAGCTGTCTTCTCTGCAAACGCTAAAGACCCATACCTCCACCTGGCAATAGTGGTATCTTTCTGTGCAGAAAAGCAATTGAATTTGGCTCTAATCCTACAAAAACTGACACCAACTTTACCGCAGATGAATATACCCAAGAATTCTTCTAGGGACTGTTCGAGTTTGTAGTATTGGACTTCTGTATCTTTTGAATAGAAGAGGTTTATGTTCTATTACTTCAATTTAACTTACTTTTTTTTTTATTTTAGCAATTCTAAATTTGAGATAGATATTATACTCCCCAAAATTAAAGCCGAGAATAGTTCCTTTTAATTTTCACATAGGACATGTACACAGCAAGTCTTATAGCATCTTGTAGATCCATTTTCTCAATGGAAAAATGAGATACAGATCGTAGGTGACTTACGCTGCATCATTCAATGGTGATAATGAAACTGGACCTCCAGAGTACAAGCCCACTGCTTTATTCATTGGGGCACCCTGCCAAATCACACTTTGGGCTGTTGGGAATGAAATCACCTTTCCTTGCTGCAGTTAGGGTTTTGGGGATATGTCTGAAGACATGTGCCTAAACCAGGCTGATGTTTTAAAGATAAAAAAAGCACCACCTGTGCTTTAAAGATACACCAATCCAGCTTGAATCCAGTGGGAAGACTGGATACCTAATGGAGATCATTTGCTTTTCTTTGACATTTTAGTGCAGTTCTCTTGCCTTCCTCTTCTGTGAATAACAGCAGCAAAACACATACGAAAGTTATTGAACGAGCAAATAATTCTGAGGCTAAGTAGTTTTGAACATTCAGGTATTGGATACACCTGCATACTCTGAAGTCCACTTTGCAGTCCACTGCATACAAGTGACCACGGACTCCAGAGCTGGTGCTGGAGAACTGTAGCTAGCTGGCTGCTTTGAGCATGCAATTTTGCAATATCTTCCAGAACAGGATAGTGTTATTGCTCTGTTTAATACACTCCACCTTTGTCTTCGCAAATCCATTCATACTCAGAGTGAACCTAAATGAACCTCTTAGATAAACAGAGTGACATAGGTGGGCAGATGTCTTGATGTTACCAGAGGATGGGGACTCACAGAGCCTTTAGTCTGTGCAAGCTCAGCTTTGGCTCTGTGAAAAGACCCTGCAGAGAAAGTCACTCTATTGCCTTTCTGGAGTCAGACATACACACACAAAGAGACTTTCCTCAAATACAAGAACATTTTTGAACACAATTTAAAATTTAAGCCTCAGCTGTTGGGGTCGGTATAACAGGCTTTCTTGCCATCAAGAATCTGTAGCTAACAATTGGTTCTGCTCTACCTCAAACAAGCTGCATATTTCTTCTCTCCCATAGATACACTCCCATCACCTACCATTAACACAGAACAGTGGATATATACATTGGCATCCTTTGCATATGTGAAGGGCATCCAACAGGCAAGAGGAAAACATTGCCACCATTTTCCCTGAAGTGGAAGCCAAGGCCCAGCCATTCACACATGTCGTAAACTCAGTACCTGAGAAAAGCCCTGGTCCCACAGCTCTTATTAAATATTTTGGCATGCAAAGAATTTAAGTAGCCGCCAAGTGCAATGCACGAAAGCAGTCACATGGGTAAAGAACTAACTTAAACTAGAGGTTTTGATAGCCCTAATGCCTGAGAGGATCTCCTTTCCTCAGTGATCACTATGTCAGGATTGTTTAATACCTTCCACCGTAAAAGATCTTTGTTGGGATTAAGAAACAAAGAGCAGTGAGACTTCAACATACCACCTCTTCATGCACCTCTGGGGAACTTCATAGGGCACCTCTTTGCCCAGGTCTTGGGTAACTGGGATGGCAGACTGGGACCCCGACCCCAGGTGAGTAGCTTGGACCCAGCAGAGCCACAGGAGCTGGTCCAGGCTCAGCTGTGTGAGCTGATGCCTTCCCTCTTCAGCCAGGAACCGAACACATGAGCCAAATCCTCCATCACCTGGTGCCAGGAGACTTCCCCCAGGTGACAATATACTCTCTCTTTCATAGGAAAAGGCGGCCAAGTCATTATTCTGAAGGCTTTGGGTTCAAATCCTGACAATATATCAGAAGGGTAATTACAGAATGTAACTTGTTAAGGGGTTATTTTTTTCTTTTTTAAAGAAAGATGCATACAAATATCATAATTTCAATACCATTCTTGAGTTGCCAAAGTGAAGTCCTTAAGAGCAATTTTTATTTCATGGAAATACTACAAAAGCACATCAGAAGTTTGATGAAAGCAGCGAATAAAGGAATTCAGCCACCTCAGAAGTGATTTCCAGAAGACCCCAGTCTTTCCTGGGGTTTCCCTTGGCTGTCACCCTGCCCAGCACCTCTCCCACATTGTTCTTGCCCCCCTTCCACGCCATGGAGCCGATGGCATGTGTTGCACAGCAGGAGCGGGAAGACCAGCCAGGAGAGGCAGAGAGGAGCCGGAGAGGCACCGCAGATCCGCTTTTCCCACCCAAATGCAAAGCAGAGCGCCAAGTGCTTGAGAGGTCTGCTCTCTGGTGAGGTTCAACATTAAGATGTGACAAGCTCCTTATATACAAGAGGATAAATGATATGCAAAGTCCATACTCTTTGTTCTGACAAGTGTCCAGAGGGAAAATTCTTGAGATAAAGCTGTATCTTTCTAAGGCACAAGGGTAGGGTGGGCAGAATGAAGATTTTATCAAAGAAGTTGAGCATTAAAACACTAAAAAACACTACATTGCCTTCTCTCTGCACCTTTCCACCTTCCTCGGTGTGTTGCACTTACCTCCCACCCAGCCATTTGGCATTACTGAGCATCACCCTAGCCCATTGGGAGTTTGTTTTTTTTTTTTTAATCGCTAAACATATATAGGAAGAGATCACCATGTAAAAAGTCTTTTTTTTCCCTTCTGAGGAAAGACTCAAGAGCTGGTATTATACCTACCTGGCCCTGGTCTCATATGGAAAGACCACTCTGTTTCTGAGTGACGGCTGACGGGGCAGACACCTCTCTGAAATCCCCACGAGGAGACACAGAGCTCGGCTGGGTGCTCACCTTTTCTCTCTATTTCAAATCCTCGCAGCAGCGAGACACAGAGAGAGCGAGAAAAAACAATTTCAATAAAATGGCTAAATAGAGACCGGAGATGTCCATCTGGGTGTGCAGGCTCAGATAAGCCCTAATGCCCATCCAGAAAAGAAACTGGTGCAGCTTTTTACCGTGCTCTGTTTTAGCACCACAATCCCTTTATATATAGTCTTGCCCCAGCGACGACAAGCCCAAAGAAGCCTTTCCCTGCGTGCTGTGAAGGCTGAAAGTCCACACTGCCAAACTCTCCAAACTCTGGTAGCACTTACAGCATGCCAAAAGGAGGCAGTTATATTACTGAAGCAAATTTGGGCATTTTTTAATTAAACCTAGAGATCTGTAAGACTTTCATTGCATTTGGTATGAAAGATTTTTGTAGCAGGCAACAGATAAACCCAGTCATAAAAGAAACAAACTGTTGATTAAAAGCTCACTGTGGTTCTTATGTAAATACAACATCAACATTAAAATTCACCCTTAACTATGTTTACCTCAAAACTGTAGAGCTCATCAATTATTAGACATTGTTTTAATGCACACAGTATGCCCCCATAATATGGCAATAAGTCCCAAAGACTTATGTAAAATATCTCTTTTTTAATCATGTCTAGTTTCATAGACAAAAGTAATCACTAAAAAGCCAGTGGCTACAAAAACTGCAAACAAAATGAACCTTTAAAAGCTAATGACTTAAGGGTGATTTTACAGACATATAAAGTATGTTAGGGGCTTACACTATTTGTCATTAACACATATTTTGAAAGCTTGGCTAATATAATGTGACACAAAATTAGTCAAACACAATTCAAGCAATATTGTTTAATTTTACTCCTCATTTAACTTGGTTTTAAGCAAAATCATTATGTCACATGATAACATTCACTTGAACAAGAAATATTTTATAATGGTGTCTGCGTTTAGAAATGAGTTATTATGAGCTACGTGCTGAACACATTCTTAACTATGAAAACTATAAAGCTAATAGCTTAATCATATTTTGACAACATCTACATACTTTATGCATTATTTACAAGAAAGATATAAAATGAAACTACTGAATATCTTGCACCATACTTCACAGTCATAGTTAACTGGTTAAAAATATAACACATTTATCTTCCAGTGGCTTTAGATTTGCATAGGAATATTTGCATACCATGTTGCAATGTGCTCTTAATGTAAAATTTAACCTTTGTACTTTCTCTCTGATGTGTAAGGTATACTCATTAAGTTAAAAATAATGGTAAAAATAAGTCTGCTGGTGATATACATTCCATGAATGATTCCCTTGAGTGGTGAGGAAAGGTAAAATGTGGGTGGGAAAACATTTAATTGAATTAACTCCTCATTTCCTATATTTTTATTTCAAATTTCACTGGCAGAGCAATTTGAGTGGTATTTGTCAACCATGTGAACTGCATAGTTTTACCTTCAGTGCTGAGGCTCTCAGTGCCCTTTAATCCTATGTGAAAAGATGCATTTCTAGGTGCAGACAGAGGTCTAAATGCCTGACATCTTTTAATTGCACGACAGTTCGCTGAGCATCAGGACTCAACGAGGAGCATGCGTCTCGGGCTGGCAGCGGGGGAAGGGTTTGCTGTGGTTGAACCTTCGGACAGAGTTCATAGCTCTCAAATTTGCTCCAGTTTCCTACAACTCAGAAGCCCATAATGCCACTTTTTTCCCCCTCCAAACGGGGCTAGTTCTAAATAACTCCTAAAAGAAACAACCATATTTTTGGCCACTCCTCATTTAGGTGATGCTTTTAAAGTAAAGACACCATTTTTCTGTACGCAAAGCATATTAATATTACAGACCAGAAAAGCATATGATCCACCAGAGCTTTGTTTCATACTCTGAGAAAATACGGATGAATCTGCTGAATGCTACATAGCAGTTTTGCAGCTTAACGGCTCCCAAGCAATTAACGGCGGCACCTTCTATTTTCCTTTCCAAAAAATTCATGCCAGTACCTCCCTGCAATGCCACTTCTGTTACCAGCTGCTGGCTCCTTCTCTATTCCAAAAAAAACCCCTTTGTGTGAAGAAATTCTGCATGACTTGCTTACGCGCGGTAATTGGACCATTATTTTTTTCTTTTTTAGGGCAGATCTCGCGCTGGCGTTTCTCTGCGCTGACCCACCGACGACCTCCGCCGTTGACCTCAAAGGACTACTTTCTCTTTTGGTAAGAGATAATTCAGTCTCCCTGGTATGCCTCCTGGGCACAGTCAAAATTATGTCTGGTGATTCTGCAGTGTGGACTACTGTCTGCTAAGGACTGAGCTAATACCGCGACGTTCAATTAATTCAGGACCTCGGGATGGCCTTGAACTGCCCTCCCCGACGGGGAACGGCTCCCGCCACGCGGCTGCCCCGTCCCTGCGGAGCCCTCACCTCTAATAAACACTGCTCTTTAAACACGGGCAGGAGCGTTTGGAGGATATGTAAATGCATTAATTTTTCATAAAGCCAGTTAGTTAGCGCCCAGCACCCCCCGTCGGCTCTGCAGCAAGGGGGACGCCTGGACACCAGGTAGCGATGCTTTGCCGCCGCTGCCAGGAGGATTGTACAGCCCCTGAAAGTTTTAAACAAATAGCAATAGGCTAAATTTTCAGCAAAGAGCCAGGGCAGGAATTCAGTATTGGACTTTTACTTATTTACTGCCTCATCCAGACCTGCTGGTGATGGTTCTTGTAAAGATCCTCAGCGAGGTAAATAAAAGCGTGGAGCCCTAGCAACTGGCTGTTATTACAGCACCGAGCGGAGGTGTACAGAGCGGGAAATAACTCTCCCAGGGATAAATTACATGTGATGAGGGCCAAAAGAATACAGCTCCTATTTCAGGAAGTCTTCCAGGCAAAAGCAGAGATTTGGCAGTTTTAGCGTTCCTTTCAAGACAATACACGTACACCAAAAACATTACTCTTCACAGAGTACCCCAGAGGCCTTTCCAATCATCTGGATGCTCGCAGTTATTCCATTCCCTCAAATTCAACACAGATCTTCTTTATTAATTTTAATTTGTCATCAATAACCTGACAGGCTCTCTTTCGGCAAGAAATACTGTATTAACTGTTTCACTCACTGTGGCAGCTATTAAAAATGTGATAATGATTAGCAGTAATGAGGTCAAATAGAATAATGTGAGTATAAGTTGCTACCAGCAAAATATATAACACAAGAGGATTTATTATGTTCACTTGCTGAAATGTAATTTAAAAACAGGATATTACCACCTGCTATGCTGGCTCATAGGGTTATCCAGATCATTTAAGCATTTCCTGCTAATATGTTTATTTGCTCCTGGCAGATATTGCCACTACTGTATTTCAAATAACTACACTTAAAACAAAGTTAATTGTTCCTATCTACTTAATACAAATATGATTATGTAAAGCAATGATTAGATGACTAGCTGGTAAACAAAATTATTTGAGCATCAGTATCATTTAGCAAAGAAATTATGCAATAACGTCAAGAGTTGTGGGCAATAAATCAGGTATGTGAAAAGCAGATCTCCAGTGAAGAAACTTTTTGGGGGTACTAAGGGGAGATGGGTGAGTGCCGTAAGACTAGTGTTGCTGACATGTGGGTTCTCAAGAAGAGAGAGCTGACAGATTTTAAATATCAGGGCAAATTAAGCAAAACATTAAAACTTGATCAATATCAGAAACCGATAGATAATCTCATTACTCACCTGTATTCTCTTAAAAAGATTTCAGATTTTGACATCTTCATATTACTTTTCAATTTGTTGATCTAAATAGATTAATCCATGGTTTTCACTGCAGTGACACAGAGCAATTTGATAGGGACTTGGATGAAACTGCAGGTATGCTTGATCTACAAAAGCTTTTTCAGATTGGGAAGATAAGAGTTTAATAAAAAAAAAAGCTCATTCTCATCTGGTTGAGCTTTAATTTTGAGCAAAGATTACGGAGTTAGACCAAATTCTGCTTCTGCTTACACTGTTTTAAATCCCCTGAACTAAGCCAGAATTCAACCTTAAACCTGCGTGATGTAAAGAGACTCTTTACATCACGCAGTGTCTCAGAGACACTGAGACTCTTGCACCCTGGGAAGACAGGCTGGCAGAACCGAAGTCCTGCTAGAGAAAGGAGATAGCCAGAGGATTAATTCCTTCAGGATATAAGTGATAGCCAGGTAGTCTTCTCAGCTAATTCCTCCATGACCGGGTAGGAGGGACTTGATTTTTGGAAAATACTAGTCAGCAGTTTTACACTATGCTTTCATTGACTTTCTTGCATTTGGCTTTTCAATAGAATTTGCCATATAAATAATAAAATAGCGACAAATGAGCAAAAGCAGTGGTATAAAGGATCTGTACAAGAAGAATGGATGTTGCAAATCAAGGCAAAATACAAGTCACAAATAGACATTTTAGAAATGTCTTATTTATCCTATTTAAACAGTTTTTTAATCTGCCTATATGTTTTTTCATGTTATCTTACATATACCATTTGAACAAATCCATATATAAAGTGAGATTTCCTGAGATTTACATAACCTTTACTTTTTAAAAAGCTAGCTTCAATGGATAGTGCTTTATTCCTATCAAAGAAAGAGCAAGCTGGAGTTTGAAGGCAACTATGAACATGAAGACCTGAGTTGCCATTAATCATAAGGTAGGGAGTTTGTCTACCTGCACCTTTCCAAGATGACACCAAGAGTGACACCTATGGTGTCACTCTTCATTAAAAAAACAAGACATGTAAAGATCACGAAGAAGAGACACTGTATTTTTATATTGATAAAATGGCAGTATGTTACATGCAAAAGAGGTGGAATAGGAATATCAGAATAAAGTTCCTCCCACCACAGAGCATAGGAGCTTTGTCTGCCTTTTTCAGCATCTTCTTTCCAACACCAGCAATGAGAGCATGAGGGTCCTGAGCTTCAGCGACACTGAGACCACGGGAAGCCCTAGAAACCATCGTTTCTGTTCCTAGCAGGATCGCTTCCATGCAATGACAATGCAAAACTCCCCCAACATGCAATTTCTGTCCTGTAACTAATGCAGAGGGCAAGGCTCAGCCCAGAGACCCTCAGCTGTTGTGCAGTGCTAATTATTGGCTGGAGTAATTGAGCTGCTGGAAGACTTTCCCCATGCAAAGTCAGCATTAAGAGATTAGCACCGAGCTTGCCCCACCTCTTTCCTGAGTTCGGTTTTGCGCTTCTCAGGAAAAGAATGAAAGAAGGGGAAAATAAAAAAAATAAAAAGAGAGAGAGGGAGGGAGAGAGATCAGGGCTGTTCAAAAGTCAAGTGATTGATAACATGGCGCAGGGAAGGGCAGAGGGACAAATTAGGTGGCGACTGCTAAGCGCCCCGTGTGCCATATGTTGCGAGTGCAATTCCAGGAGCGTTGCTTTCTCGTGGCAAAACCAATCACTGCTGCTGTGTCGCGGGGAGAAGTCATTAGGGGCCGCCCGATTCCTGTAACCGTACCCAGGTACCCGTCAGCCCTCTGCATTTGTGCTGCTCGTCTGATGTAACACCACCGCTGACTTTACATATCAGCTAAATTTGAATTGATGATAGGTACAGTGTTTGTAATCCTACATCAAGTGGCGCTTGTGTCTGGCATTTATTTGTGCTATTGCTTTGGCAGCTTCTTCCAGAGCCTCCTCTCATCTGACATGTCAGGTCTACAATCAAAGAGGAATAGTGAATTCACTTTTACAGTTAGGCAAGCTGAATGCTATTACCCATGTATTTGTCACCAACCTGCAGATCCCAGCCTCTAATCTGCCATCTGGATGGATGCTACAAAGTTAAGAGCCAGGGACATGCATTTCTCAGTAACTACCTGCTGTCAGCTATTATTTTAAGAATCCTGTGATTTTCTTTTATTTTGACCAGAAAAAACAAGGCAGCTGCAGTAATAAAAAGGCATATCAACTAGTCACTTTCTGGCAGATTTGTCACTGGTGTGGATACAGTAGTGGTATTTTTTTGTTAGCAAATGTATACAGTGGAATATAATATTGTAAATCTGTAGTGCATTCTACAAAAAAAAAAAAAAATCCTTTTTAGAACCTTGTATACCAGTCAACAAAATAAAAAATGAAAATGTATTTGTTTTCACCTTATTGTACACATGTATTATATTTTTCTTTTACAATATTGTCCATTGTGTGCAACATACTTTGTAAATACTGTGTTTGGTTTTAAAAATTGCCACTGTCCTCCAATTTTAGTACAGTCCTGACGGCTGCATACTCAGTTACTGCCCAAGTCTCGGGCTGTAAATATTTGTTGAGAAGAATCGGAGGTTTTATGTTTGGAGAATCTGGAGAATAAGATTAACTTTTCAATTAACAATTGAACAATTAACAATTTTCAAATTAATTTATTATAATAATGCTTTGAAAAAAACACAGGCAAGAAATGCAATGATGGAAAACTCTACTGGACCAAATTAATCCCTTGTGTGACTCTATTTCAGTCAAGATAGTTATATCAGGATAAAATGATAATTAATTGTTATTAATATGAGTATGAAGAAACTGATGAGAATAGTATGAGTGCAAAAAATGTAACCCAGTTCAGTTCCTGTGACTGTACACAAGAATAAATTGTTCTACTTTCAAACTGCCACACGTCATTTTAGATGATAAAGCAATTGTTCTGCTTTTGCATTTTCTTTTTTTAAAGTTCTTTGATAAAGATCCTGCTTGTAGTTCTCAGCCTACAGCTGGATTAAATAGTCAAAGAAGTTCTCGTATGATGTCTTTAGGACATGGAAACCCAATTCCAGAGACCCAGGGTGCCCACAACTGGTGTGACATCCCCCTACTGCTGCAGACACGTGTAAGGCCAGCATCCCATGCACAGCCCCGCTACAACCCGTCTTGTACTCCCTTTGCCATGAGCTCATCCTGGTGCCTATGCTGGACACGATGGTGATCATGAACCATGCAAACATCTACCTCCCAGACCCCAACGGCTCATGGTCCACGGGGCTACCACAGCCAAAGCCATGTTCAGCAAGCAGTGCCGCAGCTTTAGGCAGGATGCTTCAGGGGATTGTAGTGAAAAAGGGAAAATTGTAACTCAGTATTTAAAATCTTGTTGAAATACGTAACGTGCCAACTGACTCATGAACAGATAATCCATTTAAGCTATGTTTTTCCTTCTTCTGAGTTTTCCTAAAATGTTTTTTCATGTGATGAATATTAAGTCCCAGAGACTCCTGGCAAGGGGAAGGAGGGGACGTGGGAAGGGGACTATCAGGGACGCTCATTCATCATTGCTGTGATCTCCAACGAGCTGGTGGTTGGTTCAGAACCTACTTCTGTTTTGGTTAAGGACAATTTTCATTTCCCGCTGCTCTTTTTTCCTGAAGAGAGGCTTTTTGAAGAGCTCAAGTGGAGGAACTGATTTCTTGCTTACGGCTGATGAGTTCTCACTAATGATCAGAGAGTGCTGCGTACTTCGGGATTTGATTTTGGTAAACATGCACAATTTAGATGTTTATTCAAAACATTCGAATCTCATCAGTCTCTGAGACTGTTATGACAGCTACAAAAAAGTGGACAAATTGTTGATGGTTGAGGAGCAATCAGGGTGTACAGAGTTTAATGAATTAAATTTTAATAGTACTTTCAGATGATTCAGAGCCATCCGGTTTAGATCTCAGATAGCATATGGCATTATCTGATGGCTGTTACTCTTGCCCTCTTTGTCTTCTTCCATTTCATTTGCTTTGTCTAGTTTTAAATTAGACAGCAAGCTCTCAAGGGCTGGTACCATATCCTGTCTAATTCTCTGTAACTCTTTGTATTTCTGATGCAAATTAGAACAATCAAGCCCAAAAGAAACTACTACTGGGAAGAATTGTTGTTGTGTTTTTTAAAGTCTGAAATAGGAATATTGAAAGACTTTTTATGAGATTCCTTGCACTTACATTTTCATACCATAATCAATGAAAATAATTTGAAAATATTAAATGCAAATTCTTCTGTGAGAAGTGACTATAAAAGTAGCACCGTACCGCTCCATGTTCCTGGACTGCAGACCAAATCTGCTCCATTGACAAATTAATGGATTTTTATTTCTAAACATCAGCCCTGCGTTTGCAGCAGATCTGAAAACAGCACTGGTGCTGGCTTGTGCGGCACATGCCACCAGCAGCACCGAATGAAGATCCTCATTGCAACAGACCTGGTATTGCTTGCTGTCCTCTTGATATAGGTGGACACCCGCGGGCATGGGCTGAAGTTCACCCCAGATCACAGAATTGGTTTGCAGCAGACCCACAAGTAAAACTCCAAATGTCTTCATTCCTGGTCCACTCTCTTATTTCTGGACCGCGCAGAGTCGTACACAAACTGTAACACAAAGTCAGACCTTGGGGATTTTCAGTTGAAATGATGAAACACAGATTCACCAGAAAGCCCAGAGGAAGGATTAACTTTCCCATTTGTTTATTTATTTCTTCATGTATTGAAGAACAGGATCTTTAGTACGACATGGCAAATGGCAAACAATTGAAAGAAAATCTTCAAAAGGGTAGTGTTGTCTGCAATGCTGATGCTGTGATGAGTGGTACCTGCCAGAATCTAATCTGGGCACCCAATTTTGGGAAGACTTATGCATCTCCAAGTTGTCATAAAACAGATTTTACAGGCACAAAAATAAGTTGCTCCCTGAAGATGCTTTCATTATGCTTAGTAAAATCTGTGAAGGTTCCTATGCAGTTCTGGGTACACATGAACAGTTTTACCAAGATTTCAGTGCAGCCAATTATTTCCTATGTCCATTATAACACTGTCCTTATTTGTTAAAGGATGCTTTAGCAGTTCTTAGAAAACTCTTTCTATCATTGCAGTAGTCCCAGCTGCAGATATTGGAACAGCTTCTCCAATCCCGAAGGCAACGATGTTCATAATTGGCACCTATTGGTCTGAGAGGAGGCACAGAGAGTCAGTGGCACCTCTTCTGTTGTGCTAGAACCCCCTGCCAACAGAAAGTGGGCAGAAGCAGAGATATGGCTTGTTGTGCAGGTCCTTTCCCAGAAGAGGTGAGCTACAGGCGTGCCAGGAAAATTCAGAGATGGTGGCAGTTGGAGCACAATGAAGCAAGGAGATGGTCATGAACAGCAGTTCTACTATTCCTAATTCCAGCTGCAGTAGCAGCCACCGGGGCTGGCCTCCAAGACCAAAGTAGACACAACCAACCTCCCCACTGCTAATGCAGTCCAGGCATATTGGACAAGCAAATGTCAAAGTAAAATATATAATTAGGTTATTCCCACATCTTCATCATACATATCACCCATGCCTGTGGCCACTACAGGAGTACCTACCATTTACATAGATAGCATACACCTTGGTAACAATAAAAGGAAAAGCTCCATTTCTTTCTCTTATGCTTATACAAGTCACAAGTGACTCTCCAACTATATTTCAGCAACTAAATGAAAAATAAGGTTTAAACTGAATTCTGATAGCAATAGGATTACAGTTGAAACACCGAGAGAACTATGTAAACATTACTGGTAGTATCTGTAAATCCGAGTGCTCTATAAGTCAATCTTCACTCAAATGTGCTCAGTTCAGTTGCAGTTAAGATGAACTCAACTTTGAAGTCTTGTCAGACATACAGACTTGAGCATACTGGATTTGCATACGTGTAACTGAAGCCAAATGTCGGTCCCCCAGCTCTCAGCATTTCTGAAGTGTGTGGGCATACAATCACCAACAGAGCAGGTCAAAGACCTTCAAAAGGTGCCTTTGACAGAAAGTGGCTATCCTACCAAAGAGACATTTTCTCCCCCTTGCCTAAACAGTTTTCACTGTGAAAAAATAAACTGCCTCTTCATATTTCAAAATTTCTTAGAAAAGCCTACATTTTTCTTGATTCATAGGATTTTGCTTTTTTCCAGAAAAGTGTATAATCAAAACATCTAAAACAAGCTTATATTATTACTTTAAAAATAATGTCTATTTTTAATGCTCCCTAGAGAGCAGACCAGCTTAAGACCTCTTACTCCACGTCAATACTACATGGAGCACTAAAGAGGCAGCTCATTTGGTCTTTGCTGAAAATACCATGTCTGAGCAGAGAGGTTTTGGTAAACCGTTGCAGTCAGCAAAGTTCTTGCTGGGTCATTTTGACCTAAGTGATATGTAGGTGTAAAGAGAGGATGCATCAGTTTGCAGGAGAAGGTTACCGCTGGATTCACCTTTCTATTGTGGTCCATCCACCCTGAGAAGAAGACAGCGGTGGTCAGCATCCACGTGCACTGGCTGCCAAAACCAGACAGTGGTTTGCTGAGAGGCTCGGCAGCAGCTTCCATCCTGCATTAGGCATTCCAAATTGCAACAGGTTTATTCTGGGAGAAGAGCAATCTGCATGCTTTATTTATTCTTTTCAGAGCTGTCAAAAGATCATTCCTTTAGAGGGGGCAAGAGGGTTCAAATCCTTGCATGGAAAGTTAATCTTCAATATGAAAGAAAATGTAGGATTAGTTAGTAACAAATTCTGCTAATAGATTAAAAGACTCTCTCGCAACCTTTTAAAGTTATTTATTAGTAATTTATTAATACAGTTAGAACAAAAATGACTGTTGTTTTCAGAATTCATTTTTCAGGCCGCAGACTTATACCAGATGACACTCGGGCTCCGGCTCTTTGGGAATACACATCAAACCCTGGTTCATAATTTATGTAATGACATATACTTGGACACTGATTAGCTACCTTATCAGCCCTGTAATAAAGGAAGCATAACCCCTAGTTTATCATTCATTTATCTGAAGTCATTTTGAATAATATCACAAGATTGTAATGTAATCATTATGCTGTACAGCATGTGTGGGCCAGTACACTACATTGTCAGTGTCAGAGGACTGTCATAGTTCATACTACTTAATTTGCTCACTTCTTACACATTTATGAAATTGGAGTCAACAGTCTGGTGGAGCACTAATATTCCGGGCAAGAGACTTACACAAATTGTTAATAGGGTGTTCAACAAGAGTGTGAAGAAGCATGAGACAAGACAAAAACGGGTTTCATGATGGAATTGAATGGGTGGTCAAGGAGCGGATTGAATTTCCCTTGACATCCTCCATCCAAAGTACCTGCAGACTTTGTTGACACTTTCTCTGGGCATGAGAATGAAGTTTCCCTTTAGACAGCTTAAAAGTCCTCTGCAAGGCAATGAGGTTTCTTCATTGTAAAGCTGTGAGATTTCCTGAATAAATTGTGGAGCTCATAGTGAGGTCTACAGGCAGAATAAACACTGGCATCTTGCATCTCACTGGCTCTGGAGAGGGCAGAAGGCAAAGGGCGCACAAGGAGACCTTGCAAACTGAAGCACAGCCCATCTTTTTTCCTGGGGCTGCTCGTGGGTTTATAACCAGCTTTCACAATATTTGATATTTTTATTTGGAGTCTGAGTTTTTGGGAATGGTATTAATTCAGGGTTTCAGCTTTCACTTTCAGAAAAGGCTTCTAGCCTTTGTGGGCTAGGAGACCACTTTGGAAATGTGAGCTGGTAGTGTCTGAAGGAATCAGAAAAAAAGCACTGTGTTTATATATATTAACATACATTTATGGCGATCTCATGGAATTCAGTGCACAGCTTTCCATTTTTTTGAGTATCTGAGGTGCACAAGAACTGTAAGATTACAGCAAAACCTAGCAAATCTTACCCAGAACAGGGGGCAGAAGTGAGCCACCAGCAAAGATGGCTCAGTACCTGCTCGTCACTTGGCCCTGCCAAACTGTAATGTGCGTTTATGTCCTCTCAAACCTTAATTATATGGATCTGGCCTGATCCCTGCTGTCGGTATCCTGCAGCAGGGTGCGAGGTGACAATATAAGGGAAGAGGAGAACAAACACCAGGTTAGCACCCAGGGATGAGAAATTGACGATTTGGGGATTTTTACTGCAGCTGGCCAGGGGCAGGCGGAGGGGGGCCCCGGCGCTCCCGGATGGTGCCATCGCAGAACTGCGGCCCTGACAGATGAGTGGGGCTGATGGATAGAAAAGCCGGTGACAAGTGGCACTGAGATAATGATTGCTGGGCAGTAGGAGCCATTAGGGTGTCATGGAAAAACCCCAAGATTAATGAACAGCGCAAGTTGGATAAGTAATGAAAAAAAGGGAAGGAATGGAAAGAGTAGCATAATGTTTATTTTAAGATAGTTAATCAAAAGAAGCAAATAATTAAAGCTGCAGTTATTTCCTGACATCAGTTTAATGAAATTATAACTGAAAAAAAATAAAGTAGAAATAAAACATAGCGCTGAGCATTGGTCTCCCAGTGGAAAAAATCTTACCCAGAACAGGGGGCAGAAGTGAGCCACCAGCAAAGATGGCTCAGTACCTGCTCGTCACTTGGCCCTGCCAAACTGTAATGTGCGTTTATGTCCTCTCAAACCTTAATTATATGGATCTGGCCTGATCCCTGCTGTCGGTATCCTGCAGCAGGGTGCGAGGTGACAATATAAGGGAAGAGGAGAACAAACACCAGGTTAGCACCCAGGGATGAGAAATTGACGATTTGGGGATTTTTACTGCAGCTGGCCAGGGGCAGGCGGAGGGGGGCCCCGGCGCTCCCGGATGGTGCCATCGCAGAACTGCGGCCCTGACAGATGAGTGGGGCTGATGGATAGAAAAGCCGGTGACAAGTGGCACTGAGATAATGATTGCTGGGCAGTAGGAGCCATTAGGGTGTCATGGAAAAACCCCAAGATTAATGAACAGCGCAAGTTGGATAAGTAATGAAAAAAAGGGAAGGAATGGAAAGAGTAGCATAATGTTTATTTTAAGATAGTTAATCAAAAGAAGCAAATAATTAAAGCTGCAGTTATTTCCTGACATCAGTTTAATGAAATTATAACTGAAAAAAAATAAAGTAGAAATAAAACATAGCTCTTAGCATTGGTCTCCCAGTGAAAAGAGTGGAAGCGCCCCTCCAGCCAGCCCCAGCAGAGCTATCAGATGGATGACGTGAAATTTCTTTTCCTTCTGTGATTGCCAAACAGATCTGCATGCTATGCTTCGGAGAACTACTGTTCATCCGTCAAATATAAATAATTTGCAAATAAAGATTAAATGTTTACTGTAAAAACAAATAAATTTGTTTCTAGTACTTTTTAATGTAAGACAGTAAAAGCAAGTAATTTAATCATCAATCTTGCATCCAACAGTTATTCACCAGAAATGTAATTCTATTTAAAATTTTATTTCTATTAGAATAAAAACATATTCCACAGCGCCACATTTCTCCACAGTTTTTTTGGCAATCAGAAACTCTCCAATAAATTTTGGCACTTGAGTTCAAAGTTGATGTAAAAAGAAATGATACTCAGCACAGAGAGCAGCAAATTGTCTTTGAATACCGAAGAGGGGACGAGGTCAGTGGGGCAGCGGTGGGATGACCAGGGCCTTGCAGGAGCTACCGCGCTCTAATTCCTGTGGTGATCACACTGTGAGCACTCGCTTTGTTAGTATCAGATGTGTGATGAAGATCAAATGACATTAAATGACTGTGATTGCATCAAACCTTGTCTGAAGCAGATGATGTGAAAAAATAAAAGAAGCACGTAATGCCCTGCACAGCTGGAACAGCTATGTGACCACATGCAAAAATGGGAATAAACCTGAAATAGGGATCGTCAGCTGAGAACCACATGGTACATAAAACAAGCCAGGCCTCCTCTGAAAGACTGAAAATTTAAATATGAATGAAATTTATGAAATTCTGCTTCATAAAAAAAAAGCAGTCTTAACATTGCAAGAAACAATTCACACTTAAAACAGATTTTATTACATTCTGAAAATAACTAATGTGTCAAATAAAAATGAGCGAAAGACAAAGGCAGCAATATGTGCAAAGCTGTCATAATCTCTTTCAAAATACTGCAAAAACCACGTCACTACAATTTACAACTGAAATAAATACACTTAAACTATAACGCAATCTGGAGGGGGTTGCAAATTTCAAAGCAGAAAGGGAAGCCAAAATCGGGATAAAAAATATTCCATTCTGATTTATGCAATGGTTTACACCATTGTAATGTTTTTCTTCCTACGATAAAAAAGTCATTGAAAATTCTTGCTGTAGAAATGAGTTAACAATATCTGGTGCCACTCCTGTACTTCTGGTGTCACAACTACTTCACTTAAAATATTATATGAAGTGAACTTTTTCACAACCTGCGACCAATCCAAGCACTTAACTGGAGAAGAGTGCAGCTTTCCTTCAAAGGGCATTTATACCCTCCAGATACAAAAATGAAGCAGAAAAACACATTCTGGATGGTGAAAAAGTTCAAAGGCCTGTTCAAACATAGTTAAGTAAATTAGAAAATCTTTTGAATATTTCTGTATCAGACATTTTCATTATATTATTCCTGAAGCACTTAAATAACAGCCTCTTTTTTCTGTGGATACTTGCAAAAAGTAATTTTTCAAGCCTTTACCCATGACCATCTTTGCTGTATTGCAAAATAAATAATGTAATATGTGATGTAACTGTAGAAAGATGCAGAATTTATAAGATGTGATCTAGGCAAGGAACAGAAATTAGACCACATAGTTTCAACATTTTTTTCAAAGGTGTTTGAAAATGTTGTCAATATCATCTTCTTGAGAGATGTAAGTGCTACAAAGTACACCTTCCTTTGAATTGTACGTTCACCACCTTTACCAATAAAATGCAGGTAAAATTTGAGTAACGTGATGTAACTTCAAATCATAATTTATGTCGCACCTCCCATCTGCACATCTTACACTGTGATAGATAGTGAATTATGTTATTATTTAGCCTTGAATAGAGAGCTCTTGGAAGAAATTACTGGGTGCATTCAGGCACCTACATCACCTTCAGCTTGTGCCCACCACGGTGCAGGGCAGTCCCCCTGGTTTCCCTCCCCAATAGCGAGCATTGCCTTTGCGGAAGGATTGGCACCTCCTAATCTTTCCTTGAGCATAGTCCCTCCCTGGGCTCTGATTACTTTTCTTCTCCCCCGTGTATTCTATCATCTTTCAAATTTAATACTGAATTTTTATTTATAATTTTCACTGGGGTTGAGCACCTGTGTTTTCAAATGGAATATAAAGCAGATGTGAAATAATTACGATACAGCATTCTTTCACAGGACTGAAGGCACATTCCTGGTACCTATTATTCTAATTTTGCTCCCTTCTGAGGTCATCTTTTAATTTCAGAGTATCCTGTTCTTTCTGAAACTGCGACAAACAGGGAAAAAAATACACTTGATGTTTCTCCAGGATCTATTCATGTGCATATGGCACTTGGAGGGGAAGGAGGTAGGTATCTGCTTTACTAATGTTCCAATATGCAGCATAAAAGGTAACAAGACAGCATTAAAAGCACGGAGCAAACATTGAGGCAGCTCACAGAGCCTGTGTGTATACTTCATCCAATTTCAGCTACACACCTGAAATCCTTGCAGTCCAGAAAGGGCGGCCAAATTGTGTTCATGGCGTGGAGAAGCCTGTAAACCCTGGCCTGACTGGGGAAAACACTTGCTGGTTTTCAAAACCTAAGAAGGTGTAAATCATAACTGTTAAAAACATAGACTTTGCTTGTAATTAGTCTTTACGGGGATGCTGTCAAGTCCTCAGGATTTTAATTACCGTGAAGTCAAATCTTCTTTTATTAAGCATTCCAGATATACTGGGTTTTGCTGAGTTACACTCTTCAGCTCCTGCTAATTACAAAATACACCAAGTATACCAAAACTTCCATCTAACTCCCAGATACCAATAAAGCCACTTCTGCAATAGCAGCCTCCCCATTATTTCCATTTACCTTTGTTATCTGAAACTTTGTGAGGTTCCCTCCTCTTTGCTCCATGTCCTCCCACCCGCCCCCAGTGTTGCCACAAGCCACCTCTGGCCTCTGCTGAGCCTTCGGTGACCTGTAGACACGGGGATGGCTCCGTCCCAACACAGGGAGGCAACGAAGGTGGGATGGACTTGGGCACCTGAGCTGGTGCAGCATCCTCCACTTGGCAGATTGCATGCCAACAGCCAATACGTGACACTGGGATGGCCGCTGCGTTTTCCCTTTGCTCCCCAAACCGGCTTCTATGTGATGTTCTCAAGGGTCTAGCTTTGATGCTATTGCAGAAAAGTGTCCCAAGAGCAGATCTGACACAAAGCCAAAGCTGGTACTCGAAGCATGAAAACAACACTTACCCCTAACTTTAACAAAGTCGCATAGGTCAGAATTAGTCACTGAGTTCCACTGATGTTAGAAAAAGCTGTTGCCCAGTCCTAAACTACACAAATCTATCTATCATGGGGGCAGTTCATCTGAACAGTCCCCTGACAGTGTATTTTGCTGATAAACCTAGTTTTGATAATATGATGAGATATATTTTCATTCTAAAAATAGATCTCATCATTTATGTTCATATAAATCACAATTGTCATAAGATTCTGATACTAAGTATTTGTTGGTCACCAGATATAACCATGTCTCCTAGTAGCTTTATTTTTCAGTAGCTGTTCAAGAGGTAAAAAGAAAAAAAAAATAGCCTTACTCTGTTGACTTTAATTTACAATCGCTCATTTACCTTAAGTGACATCCATAATGCTTCTTGCAGTGAGCTTGATATGCTCTTACTTAAAGTGGTGAAAGCACGGAATAGGTTTTGAAAGTGGACATGGTAGCACTGCAGTAAAGCTAATAATTAAGGTTAGAACCAGAACCAGTTAGTTACTTACTATTAGTGATTTTAACACATGATCTATATAGCGCTGCAGTTGCAGACCCAGAAAAAAGCCTGATTACGACAGCATTCTTTCAGCTAAGTGTGTACTTACTTACCTGGTAGTGGTCTTTTAAAACTGAAATCTTTCTCCAAAACCAAAAGAGGATCACAGTTATTCTGCAGCCTGAATTACAGACAACTTTATTCTATCTGCACTAGCACAATGCGAAAAATGCTTACATTGTGCTACAGCTATCACATAATTAATCCCAATATTACTACATGAAATCTCATGTGTGATAATATTTTCCAGAAATGTTATGTTACAAAAAGGTCAAATATCATATAATTTTTCTGCTGGATCCTCCTTCTAGCCATGTTTACCCTAAGATATTAGGTTCCAGAAGGTAAAAGGAACAATAGCATTTGATAGTCCACGGAATACGGGTTGCTTAAATGACACGCACACACCTGCCAAGCAGCTGCAGCTGCTGGTTTCGGAGGTGGCACACGTTGGAGGAGGTACTGCGGAGTCACGGCACAGCCAGCTGTGTTCCTGCAGCCGAGGTGGCTGTGTCAGCCAGTCTACCTCCACAGAGAACAGCACCACTTGAGCCCAAATGTCCACCTTCCCACCAAAGTCAGCCTCTTTGCTAATACCTCTGCTTTTCCAGGGAGCTTCGAATCCATTCAGAGATACGGTTCCTCTACCAGGCATGTGGGCTTACTAAAAGGGCGCTCTCAACATACCTGTTAAACCCTAACATTTGCCCGTTATGGACACAATAATCTTTTGTCTCTATTACGGTGTAGAGATATATGAGAGCTACTTCCCAGCACATCTAGTCCTAAGGGTGGGACAATGTCACTGTACATTTTGCTCATCTCTTTTTTTCTGATAATTGTGTCTCTGCAGTCCTGAGCCTCGCCATCATTCTGGTCTGGGATCTGCATTTCCAAGACGAGGCTCAGCGTTGGAGTACCAGAGGAGGAAAATATGCTTAAGAGATGTCACTCTCTGATTCTCATCCTTAATTCAATAGTGAAAACTAATACACCAGGCTGCATAATACCTGGATTTGTTTCGTGTTCAAAAAAAAAACCGCAAAAAACACAAACCCTGTTTCACGGAGGTCTTCTCCAAGTAAAAGCCAAAGTCAAGAAGGGATGACAATGAACCTTATCTAAATTACTCCACTTCCCCCTCTCACCAGCCTGTTCTCCCCATGAGAACAGAGGTGCAGAGTAATTTCTTTTGCTGGGAACCTTCAAACGATGGGCTTGATCAACCGTTCCCATTCACTCCTCTGTGAAAACAATAAATAAAACATGATGAACCAGAACCATCACTTAAATGTCCTGATGATACACCTCCTTGACTTTACCTGTGGATTTATATGTTATTAACAAGACCTGCTGTATTATTTGTGAACATCGTATGTCACTCATAGGAAAGCTAAGGCTTGCAGCAGGTTAGGCAGTGATTCCTGCCTCCATCCCAGCCAGGAAAACACATCGTGAAACACAACTCTGGACGGAGCTGCCAGTGACAGCAGCTGCTTCAGGCTGCCCATAGGCATGCTCCCTTCTCTGGGAAGAGGGATCCTTCATTGTCCTCCCAAGTGTTGTGCTCTGCTCTGACGACTGAGCAAAGCAAGGTCCCATTTTTTCTTTATTCTATGGATCTGATCCAAACCTACCGAAAGCACAGGGAGCGTACTGAATTCTTGCGGCCTTTCGCCTGGGTGTTGCAAGTCAGCGACAGGCAGGATGTAAAATAAAACTCTACCTTGCTTATGTGTAAAGATTAAGGTATTGTCGAACCATGACAAAATGTCCCTTTCATTTCAGTATTGATTAGCCTTTATTGAACATACACAGTTCTGCTAACTCTGGCTGTGGTGGGGGTTTTTTATTTTGTTTAGTTTTTACTTCTTTCATGATTTCAAGTGCCTTTGACAGTAATTTTCACTTTGCTTAACTCAATCAGCTAATGATAAAATCCAAACTGAGATGCTGAGTCCTTAAAAAGAACCTGTGTTTTTTCTATTCTTTACAAAGTACTACTGCCCGTATTTACTCTGAACCATCTGTTACAAGTCTAATTAAAATATATTTGTAATGAGCTTATTAGTGCACAGAATATGTCCTGAACAGGATGTCAGTCAAGAACCGATTGTTTTGGTAGATAAGATACCTTAAACTCCTATTAGTTTAACAAAATAATGCATTGGTATTTTCATCCTGTATAAAAGCAAATTCAGAGAGGGCAGGCATTCACATACTTTTTGTAATAATTTCCTCTTCAAATATGTTGCTGTTCCTTTCTAATATAGAGTCAGATGGCCTCTTATAATTGCAGTATCAAATCTTTGCCTCAGTTTTCAACTGCAGGTGATTTCAAATGATTAAAGATGCACAACAGGGAATAAACAAAAATGCTTACATGCAATTATTTTTAATTAGTATTTGGCTATAAAGTGTGTGCCTTCATAAAAAAGTCTGTTATTCACATAAACATCTGTTACCATACACACAAGGAAACACACTGTAAGTCTGTCATCACATCACCAAAACAGAAAATACTAAGGAAGGCTGGACAGGAAAGCCAACACTTTGAGTTTTTAAACAAAAGATATAAGCATAACTGCCAAAACAGACACTGTACCACACCTTTCAATTAGCGTAGTTCACAATCAAAGGAAGAGCTATTACCAATGGAATTATACTTGAAAATGTTAAAATAGATGGAATTATTCTTTGAAAACAATGGAATCTGTAAGCACAAGACGATTTCAAACTCTTTACTAATTTTGCACCAGCAAACATAATCAAAACGCTTCCTGTTTGCACAGTATCTCTGGGTACTCTTCTGACAACTTTTTTAAATCTTATTTTTGTTCATTATTTAAGCCCTCTCAAAAAAAAACCCTCTGCTGTGGCGTTAGCACATAAATAAAACCTGCAGTGTTCAGTTCTGGCCTCATTTTACAGAAACCGACTCAGGGACATTGACATATTTTAAAGTAAGTAAGAGAGATATACAGAGTGATATAAATTAATACCACAATAATTGATAGGTGGAGATAAGGTTGCTCTGCGGAATACTGAGAATAAAATGAAGAGGAGGTGTGAGAGTACCTTGCACATGAATTACTGAATCGGTGGGAATTGCTGAGCTCTGCTGTGAGGAAGCTCTTGGAAATGCCCTGCTGCTGTAACACATCCAGCAACCAAACTTAACACGTTACTTCCACCAACAGAGAAATCTGCAGCATTAACCATGCAATTTAAGAGCCCAAATAACACAGCTCAATTTGCATGAAAATAAAATCAATTGTTTAATTAAAAAGCACACATGACAGTATCTGCCAGTTGTGCCTCAGCATTATCTATATTCGGATCTGAAGTGGAAAAAATCACTGCACCTCAATTGTGGCTCTGCTGGGACCAATAACTAATCATTACAGCAAAGCCAACCTGGGGGTGCCGATCATCAGAAACATGGATGGACACACCACATGTAATCCTGACCCAGCACCTTGACCCATTAATTGTGCGCACAAATCTTTCTGCATATCCTGAGAGAGCTCATGTGTCTTAAAATCCTTCCTTCATGAACTGTTAATGAATGTCCTCTGGGTCCAGCTTCCTATTCAAACCAGTATGTCTTGGCCCAGAGAGAAGTCAAAAGTACCCTCAGAGTTTATAATGGCAAAGATGACCCTCTGTTAAAAAGCAGATCCGAATCTTTTCCAGCTCCCTTTGATTTACAAGCCTTCTCTTGCATATCAGCATTTCATATATCTTCCAAAGTGTCAGAAATATGAAAGTCATACATTACATGCAAAGAATGGCCCAGTTCATTACTATCATTTTATTTATTTAACAAATATGGTATTTAATCAGAAGAAACTGACAGCTGCAATTGTTTATTGCAATCATACAACACAACAATAAATAAACATTGCACATTAAGTAGTAGGTAGAAGGATAACTGAAAACATCCCGTATAAAAAATTCTTCCTAAGAATTCCTCACTAACGGACAGTATTTGTAAATCTATTGACAAAGAGCTCCAAAAAGATGGAGCAGTAAATAAAACATGTGAGACCAGACAAGGTAGGTTTTGCATTCAGACAAGCAAATTAATTTCTGGGTTGACTCCAGAACAGAACTACAATACTTCCAGTTGGCTTTGAACTAATACAATAACATATGACACACTCGCTCATAAGTAACAAAAGCCACGTGAAAGTCTAATTTGCCTTTTAGTGATAACCAATTTTCCATATCATAAAATGCCAGTCACCACTTCTCGGTTCACATCCATGACATGGGGCAGGGTGCATTGCAACCAACCCTCGCCAACCTCCACTTCACTCACTGGACTAGGGTGCCCTCCCCGGAGAAGCGGGACCATGTTATGGTCTATAGTCCTCGACTTTTTCCTCTTTTTCCTTCTCTTTTGCTTAAGTGACATTCTGTTCTCAGCTTTAAGAGTCCTGACTTAATTGAAAAAAAGCAGAGAAAATGTATCTCCATTTCAAAAGCTTCAGTTTTCATGTTTGCCCCGCCCACCGGCCCCGCGCCTCCCTCCCGCACAAC
>NW_008824986.1:7964201-7980691 GCF_000699105.1 Pygoscelis adeliae | reverse complement strand
CGCTTTCTGCAATCACAAGGCAAGCAGGTTTAGCTTTAAGACACCTCTGCTTTCATAACTTCAGTGAGAGTTTTGCAAGAGTTAGTGGAGCAGGAGTGTGTCTCAATAACTGTGACAGATGGCTGGGCCTGAGAGAAGAAATAACCATTTTCCTCCGGAAATTTGCTGCAGTGCCGTAGCAGGGAGATGCTACCCTTCACCGCATAGGACTCCCCAGGCTGAGAATAAAGTCAGCACTTTTCTTTATTTCTCTTCTCATTCGCTCATCCCTCTGGTTTAAAAGCACCTATCATCCAGCTTTGAATGTTAACACTGAGGGAAGAAGTTTTAACTCCTCGTCCCTTAAGGCAAGGAAAACTCCAAAGGAAAAGGTAAACAGATCAATCCCAGCATCCCGGCAGCACGTGGCCAGGGGGGTTTGCAGGACCTGTGCCAGCACGCATCGTCTGGGGACAGCAGGGACCTGCCATCAGCAGCCTGGACCTGGACAGCCTCCTCACCCTCTGACCCTCTCCAAGGACTGTATTTCTTTCTGAACATACAGGTCCTCGTCATTGCCAGCATTACATGAACAAGCCAGGAGGTTAAGAGTCGTGTCGTGTCCTCTGACACCTAACACAGAGCTGGGGGACTAACGCTGCTCAAGAAAGGGCTACTGCTATGTCTGCTGCATTCCTCAAATTTAAACTTTGCAAAAGAATCAGAAAGGGAGGAGGAAAAACCAGACGAAATGGCTATTTCAGCTCCATGTGACTATTCCCCTTCCACATGAGAGCCAGATCCAGCAATCCACCTCCAAACTCCCAGGAACTACAGCTCGGAGGTTTCAGTAGGTGTTAGAAGGGGAAATATTTTATTGCAGGAGCAATCCAAAAGATCAAAGGTGAGGTGGATTGCTGGATCCATAGGATAACTGAGGCTGGCAGGAACTCTAGAGGTTATCCCATCCAACCTCCCGCTCACAAAAGGGCTAACTGCACAGCTACACCTGGCTCCCAGAGCCACTTGTCACGTCCAGGTGTGGAAATCCAGCATACTCCTCTGTTGGGCATCACTGCCACACCAGGGCAATCTCAGCCATCCGAAACAGCATCCCTGGGCCTCAAACCCTTCCCCTCCTGCGCTGAATGTCACAGTGTTGGCACAGACCCTGCCCCGTCCAACTGCTGGGAATGGGAACAGAGCATGCAAGCAGGTCCCTTCCACAAATTATCTTCTTGGACCTAGATATACCTGCCAGGCAAAGATGTAGACCGGGGACAGACCAAACCATGTCAAAGGTGAAGAGCCATCAGTGTTTTAGAGGCCACAAAATAAACTGGGCAGAAGGTGCTGGGCAAATTCTGGCTCCTGCTGCTGACCAGAGGCAGACAGGACATCCCAGGTATGCATTGAGACAATGCTCTTGTGGGGTAAATCAACGGGATAGAGAGCAAAAACCACATCATGAAATCCCTGAAAAAAAGGCATTAAATCTGTTAAAGTTCAGTAAAAGATTAATTATTATAAAAGTTGAAATAACTCAGAGTTCAGATATGACTCTCTTTTGAGCACTGCCCCTATTCCAAACCCTGCAAATAATGTGCACCAACCTTGGAGTATACTGGGATAGTAAATATGTCCTAATGCATATATTTCATCTATGCGGCCACAGTCTTTACAATGAAATTCCTTAAGGTGTGAACAAACACATCTCAGTCTGAAGTTAGAGATAAGGAAAAATAAACTGAATTGCACTTCAAAGCGTAAAGGGACAAAAAGGAGTCAGAATGCAGTAATACACAAGCTAAAAGGTGAAAAAGTTGTATTTCCACTTACTCTCAGCAAAACTGCTCATGTGACAGCCGGAGGGTGAAGGCACATTGAACACATGCCACTGTGTCTGCGTGCTGGCTCAGAGCAACCGGAGGAGGAGGCTGAGCAGGTCTGGAAATGCTACTGAAGAAGGAGCCACAGACGACAGCAACCGAAAAGTGACTGCCTCCTCCTTGCTATGTGGAAAATGCAGCAATTCTTCAAACAGCTTTGGGGGCTCCAGATATTTTAGTTTCAAACTACAGCAGACCTCCTCATATATGAGAAGAGGAATGACTACTAAAAGGAAAATGCTAAAGCTCTTTAATTATTTATGTGGCTTAATTGTGATATTTTGTTTACTCACCCACCACTTTTTTCCAAAAGAAGTTGATGGTAGTGACAAAAATATTAAAGCAATGTATCCAAGAAGGTTAAACCTCCAGTACAGTCTGCTTTAAGGAGGTAAGTTGTACTTTAAAAGATGGTCTCATTGCACTCAGTAGGAACTCAATGCCTTCTATGAATGAGATGCTTCAAAGTACTAATTAATGCAAGTCCTAGAGATAAACAAAGCAGTGAGTACCAATTGTGCTTGCAGTAATATGAGTTTATTGTGAGGACTTCAAGTTGAGCATCACATCTTTGAAGGAGAAATTTTAGTTCTTCACTTTATAAATTAATCTGTCTCCAGAAGCCTATTATTCCTCTAACATACAACTTAAAAACAGGATGTATTTGGGACTTTCCCATTGAGGAAAACATGAAATAATGCTACAATACTTGGTGCCTAGTATTGTGCCAAAAAATCTCGTGTATCTTTGTGAAGTTCAACTCAGAACCAGCTGATTCCTTGAGACTCAAATGCCACTTCAACAACAAGTACTATCTAATTTCCCCAACCATAGAGAAAAATTACAGCCCCAAAGCAGCCTTGCAGCCCAGAAGGCAAATATAAAGAATGCAAGTTTATGTGTTTGTTGTTTTGGGTTTTTTTAAATCTCATGATTACAAAGCAGCTAGCTTGATGGGTCGGGGAAAGGGGCCTTTGTCAACCACTTTGTTGATTATATGCACCACTTGGTTTTATTTTAAACTTTATCCAAAGCTTTGCATTGAGCTACCCCAGGTGCTAGCAAATGTAAATGCTCAGAAGCAGTACGTACACTAGGGATAGAATAATAAGAGAACAACCTTTATTTGCTTTGGGAATACTTTGGAAAGACAATCGATTTCTGGAGGAATCATGAGGAAACACAGAAAATATGCTTCTGGAAAAATAAGGAATATTGACATGCGGTGTCCAGGCCACTGGTAATATTTCAGAAATCTTATACATGACAGCTGCTCTCCTTTTTTGCTGTTATTTTAACCAGTCGGAGTAACAAATGTCCTGCTTGCAGAACTCTCTCTGACTCTTTTGAACATGAGAGGTTTCACGTTTTTCTTAGAATCGGGGGAATCTCAAAGAATGACACTTTCTGTTCCCATTTTTCTGATTATCTGCCTTAACATTTCCCAGAATTAGGTAGAACCTCCAGTACATTTTGTAGCCAGCATGAGATGGAGGATTTCTTCCTTTTCAGCATGGGGCTGTCACATCAGAATGTCTAAGAACCGTTTTATTTAAATGTTTCAGCAAGAAGTCTTGTCGAGCCTATTTTTATTCCTGCAGCGTCTATCTCAGAGTCCCCTGATTTCCCGTTTCCTTCTGCTGGCCAGGATCCACCAGGAGATGACATCTCATCACTGCTGCACTAATGCCACAAAGCCGTAAAATCATTCCCTGCCTGCTCGTATGCACCTTGGTGTGTTTCTTGCAACAGAAAATTGTGACATCAATAATATTTTATAAACTCCTTTTTTATGCATGCTTTCTATTTTTCTGCTAATTCCTAATTAGCTGGAGTAGCTGGCCAAGCCACACTTCTTTGCATAAGCAAGCTGGATTTTTTGCAGGGGTAGGGACTGGTCCTCACAGTTTTCTTTGAAGAGTTCAGACTAATTTACTAGGAAAACCACTAAATTATCACTGTGCTGAGAATAATAAATCATTAACAGCCAAAATCTCCGCTTCATTCTGGCAAACAGAAATATTTATATGGACGCCTAAGTAGTACAGGAACCATCTGCACCCCGGGGGGGTATGTTTGCTCCATCTCAGACAGAACAGGGTTGGGAAATGTTTGTTAATTTCCTTACTCTGCTGCTACATACTACATTCGCATGCATCTGCTATATGCATAGTAAAATAATGTTTACAATTTTACTCATGCAATTTTTTTTGCTAGTTTTAATCTCTTTCTGTATCATTTTCAACACAAACCAGAGTAGCGTATGGGTCTCAGGTTTAAAATTTCCCCTTCATTTTTTTTTAAGGTTTCTAGGTTCACTGTTGCCAGGTTTCACATAGCATTACAGCTGTGAATATTTTCTCTGCAAAGCTGCGAATGTGGTAGAAAGTACTCCATGGCTTCTGAGGAGCTCCTTCTTATGGAGAAGAGATCCATGAACTTCACCCCTCTCCATTGTCACAGGCTAGAAATAAATATGCTTTTAGCCATCCCATTTGTGCCTCAACCTTTCAGCACCCTTGCCACTTATCACATTTTTCAAGGTCACCCACTAACACCATCTCCCCAGTTGCCAAATGGATACAAGCAACATCACACTTCCCATAAAAATAGTTCTGCTTAAATTCAAGCCCCATAGAAAAAAACTTACCCTGCAACAACTTGGATGTCTCTTTAGTAAGAACGAAAGAACCCAGGTCATATTCCTTCAAAAACAACGGATTTACACCATTAACTTTGAGTGAGCACCAGAACAGGCATTCAGGACGTCCCTTTGCAACCCAATTAAGTAAATTGGTTACTTTTAAGCAGGGTTAGTAAGCCTGTGCCTAAAGTTAAGCACCTGGTCAAGCACTCTGATGACTCTGGGTTTAGCACTGTTTGGCAGATTAGGCAAATGGAAGCTGCCACCGAAGGTGCGTAGGCTTTGTTTAGGCAAGGACAGTGTGATTTAGTTCCAGGAAAAGTAAATGCCTACATTATATTTAAATAATTTTCAATATTTTCTCAACATAAGACTAATACCCACTTGTGTTTGCAAAAGCCTTTATATAGAATACTTCTTATTCAATTTAACTACCATAGATAAACTCTGGATCCTCCTCAGGCTTCCCAAACACATGCAAATGTGAGTCCTTCATTGCTGTGTGATGTGGACTCCAACGTCCTGACCACCCACAACCTTCACCCCGCCTTTCCATTTGCATGCCGGAGAATTTTGATCCTTGGTTTAAGACACAGGACTAGCCCACTGCAGGGAATACCTAGATGTAGGATGGTACCTGTCTTTTGGGGATAAGGCCATGGACAATTCTTTGTCTGTCCAATGCAATCTTCAATTGCTCCAAGGGATTATTTACTATTTCCTAGTTGTATGGGGAGATGTCTTTTACTGTGAACTGAGCACAATTTAGAGAGGGAAAAACAATATTCCCATTGTGGTATTTTCGAATCCCACATTGCCATTTGTATTATGTTTCAGCTATGTATTTGTGCCACAGAGTGGGCAGTTCCAACTCTCTGTCCCCCTTCCAATATTCCCTTGCTATGCAATGGGTCCCAGAACCAGAAGGAGTCTCTGAAAGCAATTCAGAACTAAATCAAATGTTATTTACGTATAATAAACTTCTCCTGAATGTCAGCTTGCCAAAACGGATTATTTCCTGAAATCTTGTTGTTATATCGCATGGTTATACTGCATGCTGTTATAAGAACCATGATGATTGCAATCCATTAGTAAGTGTCACAATATAACTCCTGCTACAAAGGAAGGAGACAGGAAAAGATACCTACTACCTAGAAACTGGAAATTGGATTCAGGAGACATATTTATTCTGAATTCTGAGTCTGGTTCACTGCATGATCTGTGGCAACCCACTTACCTGGTCTGTTCTACACCTTCCACTTCCGAGACGTTAAACGAATAGTGTTTTTTCATCTCTGTAAACGTCATTTATATTATCAGATGGAAATGGCCAAGTGCAAAATTACGGCCTTTAAGCTTTCCTATGGAATAATCCCAGAATCCACCCGAGGAGCCGTTCACCTGTCGGTGACACTTGGATATCCTCAGGTGACAGAAGGCAGCAGCCTTTCACACCAGAAAATAAAGCCTTTAAGTAGGAGTGAAGATTAACTTCACCGGCCAGAAACAGCAGTGGGAATGCTGGGATAACAGCACAAGGAGAAATTCCAGGAATGTTATATCTGGACCATTCGAGTCTGCATCTTTCAAAGAGGCCAGACTGCCGCTCAACATGAGCTCTCCTTAAAAACATCAAACTATTATCTCCTATGCTGTATGGGAGCAGCTTTCAGCTCAGAGACTGCAACCATTCTCATTGCCATGAGGACATCTCATGCTCTGCACAGCACACAGAAATTGGTGGATGTTTGTCTTTTTAATTGTGCTGATATTCTTAACTTTGTAAAATAGCCTGTATAGTATATTCCGGCAAAATTCAGATTCCCTCTTATGGGCAGCAGCTGTTGAAATAGCTGCTTTACAATGTAATCCCCTTGTTCAATAATTCTTTGCCTTCCAACGTTGCAATTTACATTTTTGCCAAGGAATCAAACTGGCACTTAAGTATGAGAATAACTGAGGATCTTGCCTTTGTCGCCAGCCAACTGATATCCTAAGCCCTGCTATGACATTATATAAATATTCAAAAAATGCTTGTGAATACCATAATTTCTCCAGGTCTCACAAATGAGGAATTATCCAAGTAATGGATTATGAATGGAGTAGTAACGTATGGAAACATTACCCACCCAAAACGTATTAGAGCTCCCAAAGACTCAACATGAAACAAAATGTGTTAGAGGTTTAACAAAATAAAGCTGTCTCCTGAGATTCAGCCTTACTAATTCCCATAAAAGACTCCAGAAAGGTGAAAATACATATAGATACTGTTTATTTATAAATATTATCAGAAGCTGGAAAGTGCATTCAGGAAGATCTAACATATATAAAAGACCCACTAATCCAACTATAAGCTTTGCAAGTTTAAACTGATATCTTGAAGCTTGATAATCAATCCAAGCTTTCAAATATTAGGTGCATTTTGCAAGGTGCGCCTTTCTCCTCACCAACCCCATGATCCACTATCATATTTATATTTTGCCTCTACAAACTTGATAAATTTTAAAAATATGTTGATACAGTTAAGTTGGCTATTTTTTGAAGGAAAGTATTTGAACAAAATGAAAGGCACTGACTAGTTGCCTACTAAGCCCAGGGTCATTGCTGTGGCCATGCCTAAAACCTCTGTGAAAAAAATTCATGCAAAGTTTATAGAGATGCTGACAGTCAGTTTTAAAAGCCATTGCTCAATTCATTCCCCCGCTGCTGTCAGCATGCCAGACCCTTCAACCATTTCTTACTTAAGTATCCCTTACTCATGCGAGTGGGACATAAGTAAAGATTACTCATCTGAGAAGGAGTTGCAAAACTGTATTTTAAGGTTGCTGCCCTGGAGCCAGCCATTGTATCGGTGCCGGGTGCATAATGACTAACTGCAGCAAGGAGCCAGCCTATCTTCTGGGAAAGAAAGTTCTAAGAATTATTTTTTAAACTAATTTAAAAAGTTATAGTTCACTGCCTTTTTCTTTTTTTTTTTTTTTCTGAAGTTGCAAAGGCTGGAACAACAATAGGTTTTCTTTTTTGTAGCATATCTTTAAATTATAGGAAACTTGCCTCTTGGCCAAACTGGATTGGCTTGGAGCCAGAATGGATGTCTCCATTCTCATCCTTTCCCGTATTCTTTCAATGAGCAAAATAAAAATGTTTATTTTTTTTTTTAAGTGAAGAAAAGCAGAGGCTGAGATGGATGGATTCCTAATTGCATTGCTCCTGACGGGCCTCCTTCACAAACAAAAGTTTACAAAACCCATGAAAACAAACAGAAAGGCTCTCATTGTTTTCAGCCAGCCTCGGTTTGGGGTCTCACAGTTTAAACTTAATCAATTACAAATGTTCTCAGCATTATATTTGATTTGATTTTATTAAAAATTGTTAGATTGTTAGGTTGAGGATCATTCAGGGTCAGTGGGAAGATAGAAAGAGGGAAGATGAAACTACCATGTGAAGAAAAAGTGTTCTGGATGCTTACAAAATAATGTGATCACATAATATAAAGAAAAAGATAAAATGGAGATGTTATTCTCCAACTAGAACCTTATTAATCAAGTATTTCCTGGATGACTGAGGCACAGAATTACTCTATTTTTGCAGTAAGTCACATGGCAGCTTTTTAGTAAAACTCTGCACGTCTTCTGTTGACTTCAGATAATTTCATGTTTCTGAATGAGCTTGAGGAGGCCAGACTTTGTGAAGGACCCGGAGAACCATGGAGCTGGGACTCGGTCCCCATCTGCCTGCCCCACACGATGCAGGGTGGGATGGATGGGGCGGTGGGTCCTGGGCAGGCGGCCAGGAGCTTTGTGCAGGAATATGCACCACGTTTTCCCCTAACGTCTTGAATCAGGAGTTAAGTACCTGTGCATTGACCATTGTTGTGTGGAATTACAGCAGACCATTCTCCTGCATTTAAAATCAAAAAATAAGTCAAAAAAGTCTCTGTACCCTAAATCTAACCATAGGCTTATTGTTATAAAATACATTGGGCTCGTGTGAATGTATGTAGAAATGAGAACCGCAGCCATGGTTGAAAGCCAACTTACCAAGAAGATACAAGCCATTATTTTCATATCCCGGGATCACGTCAGCCAGGGGTGAGGGGCTGCCCCCATGTCCAAACGCCCGGGCGATCCCAGAGCAAACCTGCGGCCCCGTGTGGGACACGCTCCGCTCCCCACCGAGCACCCCACCGAGCACCCCACCGTGCTCAAAGCAAGTCTTTAGGCCCCCAAACCTGTGCCAAAGTTTGGCTGAGGTTTGCAACTGACTTTAATAGGAACAAGGCTTGGTCCTTTAAATAGGTGCTATATTTATGGAGCAATGACTAGCCAAAACATAGGGAAAAACACAGCCAACTCCTTTGCTATTTTTGATGACACAACAAAGTCTGATTTTCATTAAGTTTTGCACGTATATATCAGGGGTCCTCCTAGGGACTAGGGAATGAATGCACTTTGTTTGAACTCTATAGCTATTATATACTACTTTTTATTGATTTTTTTGCCTGTAATTCTCAATATAGTTCTATTGTGTTCATGGAAAAATATTTATTTTTAGTCTCACAATTTTCCAATATACTTGTTTTCATCATAATTGTTTTCTTTCTATTACAAATGCTGTGTGATTACTGGTTACATCTTCCCAGTTTTCTAAAAAAAAAAATACAAAAATATAGCATGTAAGATTGACGATTTTAGTCATCTTGAAAAGGCAAAATGAAAACAAAGCATGGGTAAGTGTATGTAGTATGCTCTCAGATGTATATTTACAGTTTCCAACAGTGCCCTGCCCACATTTTTGGAAGGAAAACTTGCCTATGAAGTAAATATACAGCTCGAGAAAAGTTAGCCTTTCTGTTTCAAAATGTTTGCACAAGAAAAATAAATTAGGAGACCAACTTATTACCTGAAACATCACTTAATTCTTCACTAGCGTGTGGCCCCATTGACTTCAACAGGTTTATTCATAAGAGGAATGCAGGCAGGGATAAGCGCTGGCACCAGCAGACGCAGCAGCAGTGTCCCCGCCTGGCATCTCCTGGCATGGGGACCTTCAGCTGGCACTGAGAAAGGGGAAAACCTGGCACTGTCCTAATACTGGGGTGTAGAACTTTGGGCATCCTTCCGATCTCAACTAAAATGCCACTTCACTAGAGTTTGATACTAGCCCTCCAAAGCTGTAACACCGCAGCTAAGCCAGGACAGTGGCTTTTGCGGATCCTCTGGCACGGGCTGGCCTCAAGAGAGGTCCTATGGCCACCCTGGGCTCCCGATAAATCCTCCCGACCATGCTTGGCTCCACTCCAGCCATAGCTTTCGTCCGTCTTGGGAAAGACTTGAGCGAGCGAGCGCAGTGCCGCAGGAAGGCTGGAGGTGCAAGTAGCCGGGGGAATGCACGAGGGAGTTGCATCAGGGATGAAAATCTGTAGCTGGTACTGGGAAGAGTGCAGGGCCATCAGGGAGCTATCTGGGAAAAATCATTTTATTTATAACTTAAGTAATAGCACAAGCCACACAGCAAATCGATTTGCTTTTGGATTCTAGCTATTGTCTGATTGCCCAGACAAACAGCATCCAGTTTAAGTGGAGTCCACAGCAGTAATAACAAAGAAGGAACACAAATTTTAATTATGTTTCTAGAAGTCTGTGTAAGTATTGAAGAACCACATTGAAATGATTTTTTTGACTAACGTGCAGTTGAAAATGTGTCATTAAAAGCTATGAGTCTGATTTTCTGCTCTGCTGGTCAAGATATTAACCAAAATGATAAAGTATTCACTCTTTGAGGGGAGAAAAAGTAGAGGGAAATAAATGCTGAAGGTTTCATGCTGGAGATATTATGAAAATGGCACTAAAATGAGAAACTTCATTGCCCTTCACTTGCTGGTCCTGTTATGCTGCAAGCCAGTGCTGGAGTAAGAAGAAAGACAGCATAGAGTGAAGAGGGCAACAAAAATAAGCAAGAAAGTAAAAAACGTGGCCAGTATGTTGGAAGCACAACTGACACTTTGTTTTCAGGCTATTTTTGCTGTGACTTTGGCAGGAGCGGTATGTCAGCCTCCGACGCTGCGTACGGTATGTGCGTTTGACAAGAAATGTCAGGACGTGATCTCTCATATCACCAATGATTCAAATTAATTTCTGCTCTCCTCCGCTTGCGTCTTCCCTAATTCTGCAAGCTTGACTTCATACCCACTGCAACTTACATTTATTTGTAATCTCGCTGCTTACACTCCACTGAACAATAAAAGAACAATAAACTTAATAAAAAGCCCAAGTGATTGGAAATAGCTCTGGGAATGGCAGTCCAGTATGAAAGCTATAAATTTACTTGTATACTCATGACATTGTCAGCTAATTTTTATGAAAAGCCCATCACAGAACATTGCACCAAAACACTGTGATCACTCGTATGTCACCCATCATACTTCCCCTGATAACAAAACAGAAAATGCATCATAAAATGATACTTCAAACTACAAATTCATCTTGAAATGCTCACTGTATACAGTAACAATTCTTTCCTGACCTTGTATTGCACCTGAACCTTAAATTAATCATTCTTCTTCTATAACATTAAAGAATACCCAATGGTACTTTTTATTGAATTTAAAAGCTAAAACTTCAACTAATAATATCATTATTGTTTTGGTTAATATTTCCCTATTCAAATCTACGTTGAGTTCAAGAAGTTGTGCAGTGTAAAGTAAGTAATAAGGGTTTTGGAAATAGGATTTAAAAATATTCTTTTGTACTTGGATCAGAAAGTATTGACTCATATTTAGAGGCTGAACCAAAGCCCACTGAAGTCAAAGGAAAACACCTATTGATTTTAAATGTTTTTGGATCAAGCCCTTAAGACCTAATCCTGAAAAATGCCGAAGTATATTAAAGCTACATAGGAGCTAAGGATATCAAGAATTCATAAGACTAAATCCTATTAAATACATAGTGTTATTCTGACTTAGACTAAGATACTCAATTGGATTAATTAGGAAAGATCTTCCAAGAGATGGCCAAAGCTATCACATTACTCTTCTAGTGGGTATGCTGTTGATGTAAGGAATGGGACACTGGTACAGGTCTATGGTAGATGTATGTTTCAAGCACCATTTACAAGTGTCCACTGAGGAGTTTTTAATGAAGCAGATCTTCTCCAGTGAAATACTCGTAGTTTTTCAGACACAGAGTTTAGTGATTTCAGCAATGGCACAGCAGCACTTCTTAAACACACAGGGGAAGGTCCTCTGGCACCTGGGGATGCCTCTGTGGATAAAGAGGCAAGAGATCTCTCAGCTCGCCGTTGGGGCTGCTCTGTCAGCTGTAGTTCAGTCTTCACTTCTTAATCTTTCTGCTAACAGTTACAAAAGCATAAGTCCCCTGCTTTTCTTCCTTTCCCTGGCCACCAGCAGAAGCTTGGCCCCTCAGTGCAGCAGCACAGGTGCAGGTAGCGGCTGCTCAGGCTCCAAATCCCCTTCCGACCCCTGGGAGCATCACTCAGACCAGTACTTCTCATGTTGCTAAAGTTTAGAAGTATAGCTTCGGCAGGAATGTGAACGCCTTTTCTTTGAGCAATGGCAATGAAGTTTGATTATAGCTGCGTAAAAATCAGAGTTTTTAATTGTCATCACTTTAGGAGAAATGTGACACAGCCTTTGTTTGGGGCTATTGCAGAGAGCACGGCAGCTACCAGGAGTAACGGTGCAGGAAATGTGAATTCAGGTTGTCAGCTTTCCAGTTTAATGCCTCTTCTGTCCTCGCCAAAACGAGGAAGGATGAAGTAGTAAAGCCTCCACCTATTACTGAAGGCCTCAGCTGCGGTCAGTCACACCCAGGCGGCCCCATCCCTCCTGACCGACGATGAAAAGCCCCCAGTTTTTATTATCTAGCTTTCCCAGATTAACTTTTGCATTAAATTCTGCAGTGGAAACCTCCGATGCAAATGGGAATCACACACAGGCTAAAATAAAGAGAACTCAACACAAAATGAAACACACGATTTATGGCTGGAGAGGACTTTGGGGGAGGGAAGAGAGTGAGGAGGAAAGAGCTTTTCACAGCAGCACATCCAATATCTCATACTATCCATTGAACAGCTGTTTTTCTTAGAGCAAAATTCAAGTATTTTGTGCCAAGCAGGTCACAGAAGGTCATCCTTGCTGGAAAGGCTCAAGACAGACCTTCACATTTCTCAGAGGACCTCTCCCTGTGCCTTCTGAGAAGAGCCCTGGTTGTAAAGATCTGCAGGATCAGACCCTGCAGGTGGGACCAACTCATCCCCCCCAAGAAGGCACCTAGTTTAAGGCACTTTCAGCAAGGCTCTCCTGCTCAGCAATCGCAACATGCACCTTCCTTTTCCAGAAATGTGGCCAAAAGACATCTCTGGAGATGCCAATGTCTCCTCACTGCCTACAGAGGGAATATACTGCAACAAGCTTGGACTCGATATCTCACTTTGATGTGACTACAGAGAGATGAGATGAATTCTAGTCAAATCTTGCCACTTCTAATTACCTTATGACTGACATAAAACCCATGTAGGTCAGTGAGATGATTTCCAGTGGCCTCCATCAGCTGTGGAGCAGCCTGTTGGAGGGACAGTGGCAAACTCCAAGAGAAGTCTGGATTAAAAATATGGGGCTGTTTATGAAAGGCAGTACCCAAAGTGAGAAAAGGTGGCAGAATTTGACTCTGTATTAAAAAGCACCATTTTATGTATCAGAAAATATCACATCTGACAGAGCTGCCAAAGAAAAGTGCAAGTCAATTTTGTAAGAGTAGGTTTTATTGTGCTGGTAGCAGAAGAAAAAAAACAATGTTTTACGAAGAAAAGAAACTTGACATGGTATTGAGGATGTTTATTTCTTTTATCATATTATGTATGAATCTTTTATAAGTTTTCAGTGAACTATATTAATTAAAAATTAGTTCTGGGAATATTTTGCTTGTAGCCTAATAAGCTATTACGTCAATACAGATTTTCATAGACTATTTTAAATTTGAAATAAAGGGGTCTCCTGAGTATGCGCAATGGAACAAAAATGTAACAAAAAAAAAGTAGAATGCTTAACACTTTTTCCTTGTACAAGTTAAGGATCAGGGTGCAGGTCTTACTAGTCTTTCTACATAATTTTAATGAGTTCCCTCCAAAACATTTAATTATTATAAGAAGTTTTATGGACTCAGACCCTGTAAGGAACTTGATCATATTTATTATGAAATTTTTCATTTTGGCCTTTATTGTGAACCGTCCCAATGCTACCACACAACAAGGCAAGACCTCCACCAGTGGTCCTTTGGACACCATGCTCCAGACAGGGCGAGGAGAGCACTGCAGTTACTCTACTCCCATCCATCGGAACATACAGACAAGGCAATAAAATAGGTGCAACGATGGCTCCCGCCTATTTGTGATTACACAGATTTATTGCCTCTGGTATTAAATCAGTACAGCAGTCTTCCCTCCCCGTGGAAACCAGCATCTCCCAAGGAACTGCCGCTGACGTGTGTTTGTGGGTCACGGTTTGTGTCTGGAGCTCCTCCTGGGCAGCCCAGCTCCACGCTGGGCTTGAAGCAGGGGTGAGAATGAACTCATCACAGACCTCTGCAGCTCCCACTAGGATGGCAGGTCTTTCACAGTACAAAAGAAACATGAAAAGCTCAAATTCTTGGCCAGCGATCAGCTGAATCGATTTTCTGAGATTCCCAGTATTGGGTGCAGTTCCCATTTCAGGAGACCCACAAGAGCAGACCCAGATCATAAAATGCAAGGCCAGCAAAAAAAACCACTACAAGTAATTCCAGAAAGAATGTCAAAAAGTGTTGTTTCAATGGCAGTTTTACACAAATGAATATTTTCCTTTGACCTTTTCTGATTACAATGAAACGGGATCTTTGAAATTTTTAAAAAATCACATTTTTTGTGGGTTTTTTTTTCATCAGGCTGCCTGTATGTGTTCTCCAGGACATGGGCAGACCTCCATGGCATCAGGGAGCTGTGCAAGTGTGGCACCAGCAGCTGAGCTCTCTCCAGCCTTGGGGAGGGACAGCTCGTGGGTGAATACTCACCTTGGAGGGCTCGTGTAGGAGGAATCTGCCTGGGCTACTGAATTAAGTGATGCATTACAGGACTATAGCAATATAATTGATTGTATCCCACTGCAAGATCAAGGCCTGAATTTCTGGCAGTTTTCAGTTACAACATTTATTTTAACAGTTGTATGTGAAACTTCCCAAACTTCAAAAACCTTCAGATAAAAATTTCACCTGAAGGTTTTAAGACAATCCCTATATCTACTTATGAATTTAAAAAGATCATAAGGAAATTTTGCTGATGAATAAGTGACAAATAAACAAACAAAAGTCAAGTTACTGGAGGCACCAGCCCTTAAAACAATGCCTGCAATTCATAGTTGAGTGTTAGTTTTGTGGCCAAAGAGTGAAACCACAAAAGGGGCTCTGTCTTCTGGAAAATTAACTCTGATTTGATAAATGCGGGCGAGTTTATGTTCCTTTGAGGGCCATAAATATGGTCCTTCCTGGCTGTTTGCTGTCTAATTTTTCAATTTCATTTTTAAGGGCTTTTTCTCATTTAGCTTCTTTTTCATGTAGCAACTTACTGGAAATACATCAAGCAGCAACCTAAGCCATACAAATGCCTTGCCCATGGGAAACTGTCTTTTGTCCATCACCTCGAAGGGAACCAAGGGACTGAGGATGTCCCTTTTTCTCCTGTCTATGGGCAGACACACTGCAAAACCCAGTTCCTATGGCTGTGCTTGCTCTGGAGTCGTGAGCAATACAACCACACCAGCAGGGTGAAGCATTTTGATCAGCCCAGCTAAGAGGTAGTCTTTGGCACACCAAGGCAGCTGCCAACCTTCCCGAATCCAAACCCTGGATCACCACTCCAGCACTGCCCATCACTCCAGGCAGTCCGTGATGTTAATCTAAACCAGTGTAATTAATTATAATTATTTAGCCTCACAATAAGTAAAGTATTACACTGTTCGTTGATTTAACCTGATTCAGTAACCAAAGTAAACAGCAGTTAATTGATTTGCTCAGGTTCACACCAGAAGCATACAACACTGAGCAGAATGAGAAACATGGCCTCCTGATTCCCACTTCAGTGTTTTATCCCCAGACTCCATCTATTTCTACTGCATTAGTTCATATTTTTAAAAAGCAAAGATCTACTAAAGGAAAATAAACTTCACACATCTTTGTGTTATTGTGCTGGTTTTGGCTGGGATAGAGTTATTTTTCTTCGTAGTAGCTAGCATGGGACTATGTTTTGGATTTGTGCTGGAAACACTGTTGATAACACAGGGACGTTTTCGTTACTGCTGAGCAGTGCTTACACAGAGTCAAGGCCTTTTCTGCCTCTCACACCACCCCACCAGCGAGCGGGCTGGGGGTGCACAAGAAGTTGGGAGGGGACACAGCCGGGACAGCTGACCCCAACTGACCAAAGGGATATTCCACGCCATATGATGTCATGCTCAGCATATAAAGCTGGGGGAAGAAGAAGGAAGGGGGGGACATTTGAAGTGATGGCATTTGTCTTCCCAAGTAACCATTACACACAATGGAGCCCTGCTTTCCGGGAGATGGCGGAACCCCTGCCTGCCGATGGGAAGGAGTGAATGAATTCCTGGTTTTGCTTTGCTTGCGTGCGCGACTTTTGCTTTACCTATTAAACTGTCTTTATCTCAACCCATGAGTTTTCTCACTTTTACCCTTCCGATTCTCTCCCCCATCCCATTGTGGGGGGAGTGAGCGAGCGGCTGTGCGGTGCTTAGTTGCCGTCTGGGGTTAAACCACGACAGTTATTTAGTTTGCAGGTTGAAACATGCTCTTCATATTCATATTAATGAGCTGCTTCTCATGAGGCAACCCATTAAATTTAATAGGAGAGCTAACATAAACCTCACATGAAATGAAATAGTTGCAGTTACGTTTACATTTCCTTGAACGATA
>NW_008824986.1:7962825-7964189 GCF_000699105.1 Pygoscelis adeliae | reverse complement strand
TATGAACAAGCTTGTACATGTTATTTAATAATAAACAGGTTTAATGACTCTAACTTTTTTTTGCCACCTTTTTCTTCTCTCCTAATTGAATAATAGGATGACATCCTTCACTGGTCACTGGCTGCAGGACATGTAAAAGGTCACTGGAATAAGCTAAAGGATTTTTTCTCATTATTGTAGTTTTTCAACATTTTTTACAAAATCCATTATTAATTGATGGAGTTTCTAGTTTGGATAGTGGTGAACAAAGAATCCATTCAAAATGTTTTCTTTGGTGTTTGTTTGGGGTAGGTTTGGGGGCTAGGGCACCATTGCTTTTCCTTTTCCAAAAGGACTGCAGTGTTGTTTCAAAACACATTATAAAATCCAAGCTCTTCGGCATAAAGATGACTTCCTCCCTGCTTGGTTCTGCAAACCCACCATTTTTGTCAACAGTATTTCATGATTATTAAATTATTATTATGCTTTTAAGCTTCAAGCAAGATCACCTACAGCCAGATTGCCTTTCCAAGAAAAATTTAGCACAGTGCATGTATTCTCCAAATGAAATCCTCAGGTCATCTAACAGGCATAACTGGCAGCAAAAATTTTCCCAGATTCCTTATAACACAAATTAGAGCAATATTAAGTATAGAAATACTAGAGCAGATAAACCATTTGAATTGACTCCTGACGTGCAGACTTCCCATACTGTGTTCAGCCATAACACTGTCCTCGCTGCCTTTACCACTGCTGGCTGTTGGGATTGTATAACTAATTTTGTAGCTCCATCACAACCATATCTGTACATAAATCAAACAGTAAGTGTAGCTGCCATCGTGTTGTGCCCCCAAAACAAAAAAGTCTGTGATGAAGACAGAAGTAAGCATAAGTCCCCAGGGTTCTCGGTACTTTTGCCATAAAAGCTGTTACTTTCTCTGATCTACAATTCTTTCTCCAATTCTTAGGTACCCAACAAGAAGACTACCACTGCTAGTGATGATGCTCAAATCTTCTGAACGTCAGGGCAGTGTGTAAGGCCAAGCAGCGCTGACCCAGTTGGTTAATCACTGCCGCCTCTGGACCGCACTCGCTGCAGAGGGTGAACATCATTGTGTGCAATAGGCCGACAAAAACATGGCAGTTAATGTTGCATAAGTAGGGAAAATTGGAGCTTAAGTCATGTGGCTTTCCTCCAAATGCTAAAAATTAAAATAAATGTTTGGTTGAACAGGAAAAAAGCTATACCTAGGAAGCAACTGTGTTACTCTCTTCTTAATTTTCCTGTAGTCATTAGAGAGACATTGTTTCACAGTTGTTTTATTTTTCCTGCTGCAGGATCACATCTCTACCGGCCTATATAATTTTGATTCCTCTGACCAATC
>NW_008824986.1:7943736-7962787 GCF_000699105.1 Pygoscelis adeliae | reverse complement strand
AGCAGGGCTGGAGTCCATGGTCCTGCCACAGCGCCCTTTCCCTCCAGCTGTGCACACCAGAAAGCCTTGCAAGGAAAATAAAAAAGGATCTTCATTTTGTACATATTTTCATCTATTTGCTCCTTGTATATGCTTAGTCATATTAATATTTTTCTATCTTACTGTAAAAATGCCTAATTCGGAGAATCAAGGGAATGCAAATCAGCATTTAGAAAAATAAAATCACTGACAAGCCCATTTAGACCCTAAACATGAAGGAGTCGTTGGCTATCCAAGAGCCATCGGTGCACATGTCCTGGGAAGACCACCATGGAGCGGGCTGCTGGAACTGCCCTAGCAGCAGTAAGAGGTTATGTGCGTGCCTCCTCTGGGGCTGCGGAATTAGCCGAGAGGGAAGAAACAGGCAACAGGAGAGAGACAGGCATGGGGTGAGAAGGGCAGGGTCTCTGGGAGCCCCCGGCCGGCCCCTCCCAGCCGCAGCACACTCCTCACCCTGCACCGTCTTTACTCCCAGCTATCTGGGAGCAAAGAGCTGTCACGACATTGTAAGCCTGAATCCCATATGAAAAATGGGAAAGAACTAAGAGAGGAGGAGAGTAGCTTGTTCCTTCAAAAACAGAAGAGGTAATCATTGTCTCAAAGAGTTGCAGCGTATTTTTTAGAAACATTTGAGCACTCCTTACATCAAAATATCCTGGTGTTCAGAACAGGTGGCTTACCAACCCTTTTTTCTCTGTAATTTCCTTATGAAAGCTGCCTTATTTATCTTTCAAACTCATGTGAAAATTACAAAAAGAAAACAAAACAAGTAGGAAAAGTGTTTATTGGAAGAGTTACAGTCTTGAGGAATATTCTCCAAGGGAAATGGATGTTTAATTAAACACACAAGGCAGCGCTCACCCAATGGAGAGACGCCTCTGAAGTCCTAACGGCTGTTTCCTGGCATACATTACTTCTGAATATTCTTAAGTGACTTGTTTATTTTGGGTAATGCATGCTTCCACGGGCACGCTGGTAAGTTAACGGCACACGGAGAGGTGAGGTAATAGTTAAAGAAATGCAATAAACACTACCATAATATAACTTCCATTTGGGTAATATCTTTCAGTTTCTTGTTGAAGACAGGAATAAATTAAATCAAATTGCACAGGGATGCTTTATCTGCATTCACCAATACTACTGTTGATGCTGATCATATGGAAAACTTAGGATTTTATTTCTTTTTCCAGGGTTGTCTGTGAATGTGCGTACCAGAAACAATGAGATAAATGCCAATGCTTTTATAAACTGAAGAACGGAATGAGCAAATTTGTTAATGAAAACTTATTTGGGTAAAGAATTGTTCCCTTTGGAACAGGTGCTCTTTATTCAACCTTTCAATGTCAGTTATCATTTTTAAAACAGCTTGACCTGGAAGCATACAGTTAAAAATGTGGTGACTGTTAATGACAGTTTTATTGGACACTATGCTTATAGTTCACATTTTGAGGTCTGTATGTAATTGATCTTTCTACCCTACATGAGAAACACTGCAATAAGTTGGTTGCAGCACCACATTATAGATATAGAGAAATAATAATGATGTCACCTTGAGATTCAAAGATCGTGGAATAGTAATAGTCTCCTAGCTCATTCTCCCAACTGTGATGACCTCTCCAGTACTAAATCTTAACAGTCTCAGCATTATTTTTGAATTATTCATGCTAGCCTTTTCCCTCACTACAAAATCAAGGAAAATGAATGCATCATGCTCTGTCAGCTCCACAGGTATTTTGGTAAAAATATAAAATGTTATTTGGTTTCAAAAATCTGTGCAGCAATACAGGTCACTTGCTAGTCTGAACAAAAACAAAAATTCATATGCAGAAGACATGGGACACATTCATTGTAAGTCTGAATGAGGCATTTTGAAACCCTGGAAGTTCCAAAACCTGCGTTTTGATTAATTGCATCTTCATCTGTAGAAATAAAACAAGAATTAAACAAGCATCAATACACACAAACCATTTTTCAATAACTTTGACAGTGCAACATTGCCATCATTTCAGGCATTGAGCAGGATGACAAAACATGGAGAATTACAGATTAGCAACAGAGAGCCACTTTGTTAGCATTATATTTACAGCTGAAATTAGTGGTGATGCTTGGGTCAAGCAGTAAAGAAAACAGACAGTTCTTGAGCCACACCGCACTGAATTGCAGCGGCACTGCCATGCACTGAAGACAACTCGTCTGTTCTTAAAGGCAGCAGGTTGATAACTCTTCTAGATTATCAAACCTGGATAATAAGAGAGAGCTACAGTTTTATTCCAGTGATGGATCTCATAAAAAGTGCACATGGGAATAAAATAAAATGCATGTAAATGTAAACTCAAGCAGGTACCCTGATTCATCTGTAGCTGGTGACCTTTAAGTTCATGATGAAAAACAAATGTCAAGCTTTCAAAAGACAGGAGTATCCCTGGCTTTGCTGGGGATTTTGTATGCTATCGCACAGACTGTATTAATTTAGTCTGGCATCAATAACCTTGAAATCAGGATTTTGCACTAAAAATCTAGTTTTATGTTTATTCAGAAAGCAAAGATAAAAGGCGACTTTATTTTAAGGGACCCTCCAGTGGCTACAGGGCAAACGTAATGTAACACTACTGATTTTGCCTACCTTGCTATTCAATGCTAGCTCCCATGGCAACAGATTTTATATGAATACAAAGAGTGTGATGAAGATCTCCCTTTATTTTGCACAGAGTTTAATTATGGAAAAGTCTCCTGTCTGCAGAGTTATTCGGCATCCCTGAAACAGCAAATGCTCCTGGAAAGCCTTGGTCAAAATGAGCCACAGGTCCCCAAGGCTGACCAGAGAAGGAGAGAAGGACCTCATTTATCTACTTTTGAAAACAGCAGAGACGTTGCATGTTTATACTGACACAAAAATTTTGAACAGATTAACAGGGGAATATCACACAATTGCTAAAGAAACAACATATTATCAATTAATTACTTCTCTAACAAAAAATGATTTTATGCTACCATTCTCTCCTCAAATAGTTGGTAAGCTGAAAGACAGTCAGTCTGAAGGTTTCACCTAAACACATAAAGGAGACTGAAGCATTTAAATTGTTTTTTCTCCTTTTTTGCCTTTTTTTTTTGTGGCTGTAGTTATGCTAAAAGACTTACCTGCTTTCTCTATATCCTCTTTGTTCCAGCTTATAAAGGGACATTCTCACTGTGATGCATCTCATGCCATATTTTTAAAGAAACAAAAACCCACCCGCATGTCAAAAAGAACAACAAAAGCATTTAAAAAAATCACTGGTTTTAATCTAATTGAACATCAGCCAGGATTGTCCCTACTGCAATTGTAGTGCTGTTAACATGCATAGCAAAGTGTCCCAGCAGGGGAAAAAAAAATATTACAGACCGACAGGTAGTCACAGTTAAAGCTAGCGACAGCAAGAAATTGAAGACAATTAGGATGCACACCTTCCCTCCGTGCAGCAACTTTGTCACTACAAACTAAGTCAATTACAATTACAAATAACCCAGTTTTTCTCTTCGCCTGTAATTCATGCCTATTGAAATCAAAGGGAGCTTTGCCACTGACTTCATTGAGAAAAGGATTATCCCCTTAGTTTGGCTATTTGTATTAATTTTCTACCAAAAGTATGGATTTTTGATCACTTTATATTTCTGCCTTTCATTCTGCACAAAACAGTTCCATATTTAAGTGTTATGCCAAAAATATATTCTATATTTCAAACACTTTTGTATTCACATGGTGCTTCGCTGCAAACGGACAGACTAAGGATTCTACACCAAGGGCATGAGCCGTGACTCTCTGTTGCCGCTGTCGCTGTTCTTTGATGCACAGACACGCAATATCTTTTGAAACTGTGCAGGGTCGTCCAGTAACAATGGTGGAGTCATTCCACCAGCGTGTTGGGTTTTCCTTTTCTGATGGCACATGGACATGAAAGAAAACTTTATCTGCCTGCGAGAGCAAACACCGAGCCCGGATCCAAAGAGAGCTGCCCAAAGATACCACCACGGCTCCCTTCGGACAAGGGCTGTCACCACAGTGAGAGCCAGCTGCATCCATGGAGCAGGCTTGCGTTGGCAGGGAGATGGGCTGGATGACCTAATAGCACTTTTCATCTCTGACTTCTGTTTCTACAATAGCCAGAGTTGACGGCCTTGGTGATCAGAGGGTATTTCAAAGCAAAACGTGCAGTCTCTTACTGAACGGTGACAAATGACATTTAACTTAGAAAAATGCAACCTAATATATCTAGGGAAAAATAATCTTAAACAAAGGTACTCGATGGTGAAAGGAAATCTGGCCAGAAGTAAAAGCAAAAGGAACACAAGAGTGATAAAAGCAGATTATATATGAGTAACCAAAAGGTTTCAGAATTGTCTGAGGACTTCTGACAATACACACATTGATGTGCCACCTCAGAGGAGAAGACGGGGCAGGAGGTTTCACCCATCACCAGCCAGAGTGTACCTAAGTACGCTGCAGGCAAACCTCAACACCTTTGCTCACACTCATTGCTATTCAGCTAATTCCTAGCATCAAATTCTCATTACTAGTAGGAACACGTGTATCAAAAGTCAGAAAAATTCAGCTCTGCATTCTTGGCCATTAATCTAAAAAGCAGCATCGTAGCGAGTTTAATCAGCTTTTAAAATTCCTTTCCCCTTAATTCCATAAGTATGCATCTATTTTAGGCTCTTGATATAAAACCCACCAAATATTTGTGGGTAATTCCTGTACTTCTGCTTAGTCTTGTAAGCCCAGAGGAATATACAGCAGTAGACCTAGATCCCATTTTTAGCCTCCAGTTTCTATTTTGACACCTAACTTCCACTGAGTTGTTAAACAAAAGGCATATAAGCATCTTTGTGGATAGTAACTCTGTTGGTTACATCTCCCATTAATCTTTCTTAACAAGTTTATCTCTCCCAGATGTGATTGTTTTTTATTGTTCTTTTTCCAAGGGTGCATATACATCTTTGTGCACATGGGATGCCTAAAAAATCTTAAAATCACTTCAGATTAAAAAGGATCACAGAGAAATGCATTTAGGGAGGTCTATGAAGCCCTCTTCTTTGGAAAAAAGGAAAAAAAAGGGTGAATTCTTCATCCCAATGAGGCTAATGTTAAGCCATCCCATTGCACATCATCCAACTCAAGACTGCAATATTTTCTGTCATTCTGCAAATTTTGACTGCGTTTTGCTTCTACACTGCATTTGTCCTTACTGCTTTTCAGATTTCCTTGCTCTTTAAGTCTTCTAAATTAAATATATGCTTTCAGAATATTCCATTCAGAAAATTGAATATTTTCAAGTGAAATTTCATTTTGTTTTTCTGTCCCCGTACTTTTAAAGTGAGTAAAGCCTGGGATTTTTCTTAATGCAAAATACATATAATGTTATATGAAGCACAGTGACGATTTTATTCCAGCATAAATGTCATTCCCATATAGTAATTGCATTTGGACTAATAGAAGTGACTTGTTTTAGGTGTTTGCACCTAATATTAATGTTAAAATTTAGAATGTTTCGTGGAAGGATAATGACAGAGCCAATTAACCAGCAGAGCAGGATTTACTAGTTTCCATTGGAAATACTACATCCCTCCTACTCTTGCCATACAGCTAGCTAACATTTCAGGAAAAAATCAAGATTTTTATTTAATTTGAAAACATCTAGAAATATGCACGTTGAAGTGAAGAAACATGCCTGTTTCCCCTTAACTATCTACCTACGAGTGTTGTCAGATAAATGTCACTCAGCATCTGAGGTCAGCTCAGGTTTGAATAGCGCTCCGCATTCCTGAACTCCTTCCCAAATCTCAGGAAGGCAAAGAGAGGAAAACAAATAGCAGATGTGGGAATTGGGAAAAGGAAACGGTCGTTTTTCCAGCGTGGGTCATGGAGAATAGATTAGTAAGTCCAGGATAGTTTAAACATGCTGGCACAAGCAAGAGAAGCTGGCCTTTGCCCAGGACAAACAGTGCCAAATTCGTGAGAGTAGGGAGCTTTGTGCATGCGGCTGATCGCCTGCTGCCAATTTCGCGTGGTTATCCACATGCCATGTAAATGCCCTTGGCTTGCCTCCGCGTGACTTCAACATCTCCTGATTGCACCTCGGGACTGCTGCAGCAGCGGGTCTGGATGAGCGGCTCCCGCCGAGGACAACGCCAACCCCACGCTCCCGGTTGCAGGCACACCTCTTGCACCCTGCGGAGCAAACAGGTCCTGCTTCGAGAATATGCATAAGGCTTAATTTTAGGATCGCAGCCTGAATCTTCAGCTTGGTAACTACAGGCACCGCTGGTTACAGACTGATGGCATGAAACCTGGCCTGGGAGAGCAAAGGAACACTGGAAAGCATCGGGTGAATTCTGGGTAGAGACCCGATTTCATTTTTATGTTTTATTGATACAGTAGCATGTGATGCCACTTTAGGTCGTGATAAATCTAGGGGATAGTAATTTAGTTCAGTAACTCTGAACCGAACAGGAATAGTAATTACTCCCCAGCACCTTCTTAGACTCACTCAATGTTTGAGCCACATTCCTACCGAGGGCAGACATGGCCAGACTAATGCTGTGAAAGTGAAAATACAGCTCAGGACACATGAAAAGTGGCCGAGCTCCGGTGGACGCAAAGACCACCCAGCCACCTCACAATGAATGAGATGTCATCCATGGTATCCCACAGCTCAGGATGTTGTTCTTGTGCAGTCCGCAATCAATTATGTCTGTACAAAATGACTACACTCACTTTTTTGGGTCTCCGGGAAATCTTTGTTCAAATTGAAGATGGTTTTCTAACAGGCTCCGCTCTTTACCCAATTTTCCAGCTGAGTTGACTGAGGCACAGGCAGGTCAAAAGGCTTACCCAAGGTCAGGGAGTGAATCAATGAGTTGGGTCAGATTAGATCTCAGCCTGTTCTTTGCTTTTCATCCTTTACTGTTACTGCTAGATCACCATTAGAACCAGGTTAACAAAAATGTCATGGATGTGCTTTAAAAATATGTATTTTTACACTTGTTATCCCAATAAGAATTAAGTTCTTTAGATAGCATGCTATATAAAATTAGGTTTCAAGAGGTTAGGCCTTTACTGCAAGGAATTCAATATCCAGCACAATGTAAAATCACCAGCAGGAGAAATATTTTTACTACTGTATAAAAATAATAAAAATGCAGAAAAGTAAAATTCACAGATCAAATGCTGAAGTCCTCACTCAGGTCAAGTTCTGCCTGGCTTTAATTGTATTTTGCCTTGGGAAAAGGCTTCAGATCTGGCTATAAATTAGTATGCTGATCCCATGGCCTGAATGGTGTTTTATTTACTTAGTCCCTGAAATAGGCTGTAGAATTCAAGCAGCAGTTAAACTAAAAAGAATTGCTCACCCGAGTCTGAAGGAACTATGGTATTTTTGAGAATAATGTTGGGCTACCTCTTCCAACCACTATGTAATCAGATATGAATTGACAAAAAAAGCCCATTTCCCTTAAAGGGACGTATGTGTTTCCTGATCTTAGGCACCAAGAGGCACCCAAAGCACTGGATTTTCCAAAAAAACATTTCCCAGGAGGGCAGTGGAGCCAAGGGATGGGTTCCCCGAGGAGGCTGTGCCATCCCCATCCTTGGAGGTTTCAAGACCCGCTGGGGGAAAGTCCTGAGCAGCCAGGTCTGACCCTGGAACTGGCCCTGTCTGGAGCAGGGGGGTGGCCTGGACACCTCCTCCAATCCAGCCTGGACTATTTTACAGTCCTACAGCATCACTGTATATTGTCCTTTTCAGGACCAATTTTTTAAGACCACTTCAGAGGCAATTTGTGTAGCCCTCAGCTATACCTCTGTGCTGCGAGCTCCTCCTTTGCCAGCTCCCTTGACACGTGAAGATGTGGTACAGAGAAAGAGGAATATAACTTTTTCCATAGCTATTACTACATAAATAAAACAACATGTTAATCAAACCGTGTTCCTTTTTTCTTCATTCACTTTTATGCTACCAAAACGCAGACGTCGTTCTGGGCTTTTTGCTTTATAGACAATGGGAAAAGATTGCTTTGGAAAGTCTTGTCAGGAATTTTATTTTCCCAATTTTAGGATTCTGACGGGCTCGATCGCAGATGCACTCAAAACTCTTGGCAAAGTTCAGCAATGAGGAAGCTGCATCTCATCAGTTCTCATCTGCAGATCAAAGCAATTCATTGGCAGCATGAAAAGACTGTACTTAAAAACTGACAGGATACCCTTAAAAAAATTAAAAGAACAAGCTCAAAAATTCTGGGAAGAATGTATTTTGAGTTTCAAGCAAAATAAAACAACATCTAAAAAGCAGTATTAAAAATATCCTTAGACTCAAGAGAAACATTTGTATTTGTCCAGTGTTGAAACAATATACTAATCAAAATGATCTCTACTCCATGTTCCAGATCAGTATAAAACTATTGAGCCATAATACTGGGTTAAACTATGCTGACTTTCCTCTTGCACTTCTATAAAGGCCAGCTAAATCTAAAAACAGGCAGGGGATGGCAGTGATTTGAAGGAGGCATCCTGAGAGCAGAACAGAAGTTAGGAACTTTTTAAACAAGATTTGCAAATACAGGAGACAGAGCAGTTGTTCATTGGCTCCTGCTGATTCCTGGTACCTTACAACATTATTAGAAATATAAATGTTACCTCTCTTTTGACTAGCACACCTTCTTTCTTATTCCTCAGGCTTCCTCTGGAGTTGCCTTTGCCTACGTCTCGTTTTTGTCAGAATTGGGAGCACACGGAGGTTTCAGCAGATGCCTGACCTTTTCAGGGTGTGCATTTTTACCTTTACCATCTAGGGACTTGCTTATGCTCGAAATCTGCTGCAGGTTAACTTGAATTATTTCATGTTAAGGTGCTTAATGTCACGAACAATTTTTTTATCCTGTTGCAGGTCAGTTGGCATTTTAATGTGTATTATTAAACCGATTTCAAAAGCTGAACATGGAGTAGATTTGCCTAAATCGATGTACATGTGGGAGCAGCCCCACCCCAGCCGTGCATCTGTCACCGGCCACACACACGGATTTGCTGACCCAGGGATCAGCCCCTCACCTCAGCACGGACCACCGCCTCAGCACCATTTTGGAGGGATGTCACCGCCCAGTAGGCATGGGAACACAGCCAGGTCCAGCGCACCCCGGCTGGGGGACTTCCCAGCCCTGCTCCATCACAGCCCTGGTTATCCAGCATGCTCCTCTGCTCTGATCCTGGACATCAGCACCTTCCGCAAACAGGCACGGACACAGGCCAAAGTGAATTTTACCCATTTTTATACTTATAAAATGCTTTTATATATTTATATAATTTATATATTATATACTTAGGCTGCTGTTTGAATGGGGAGCTGAACTCAGACCCAAGCCAAGACCACTGTGAGGGACAGGAACCCTGGGTATGCCCCAACACTATTATGAGACAAGTAATGCTATATAGATACTTAAAAGGAAAAAGAAGATAAACATTTTCACACCCCTTTAGATCGCTGCAGAATTCTACTTAGCTGACAGTGTACATTGTATTTTTATACAAATGTTAATAAAAGACACAAGAAGTAAAGACAGTGCCCCAATTTAGCACTGAAGTTGCACATCAGTGCAGCTGAACAGGGTTCCTGCTTCTATTCGGTGGTACTACTTGGCAAGGAGCTGCATTTCTTCCTGCCTTTCCCTTTGCCGTTCTAATCCCTCAGAGGAACACCTTTTAAATATGCTTTCTTTAGAGAAGTATGTATGGAGCTACTAGCCTGTTTTTGCTAACCCATCCTACTACCAGCAGTTTACTTACATCCTTAACTAGGACGTTAATAACCATTTCTCTAACTTGTCAAAACAGTAATTCCTTGTCCCTTTTCTTTCACTCCAAAACAAAAGATTTTATTGTCACTAAAATGAATGTTGTGGCTGGAAAATGAAGTTTTTGAGCTCTAGTTCCTTTTTCAACATGATGATTACAAGCAGGACTGAACATAAACTGGAAACTTGTCCAAATTATGTTGGAGAAAAAGATGCTCAAAAAAGATAGAAAACAAAGAAAAAGAAGGCAGTAAAGACTGATCAAGGGAACAGAGAAAAAGACAGGGAGAGAGTCTCATAAGCACAACTGATAAGAACGCTGCAGCAGCAAACAGCTCTCCTGAAGAACATACTGATGCTGAATGGCATCAGAGCTTTATACCAAGTACTTCTGCAACAACTTCAAAGCAGTATTTCCCTGAAACAGCTAATTTTCCCAACATTTGGCGACAATTGACAACAAAGAAAATGAAGATCCTTTCTACCTCTCCTACAAAGAACAATTTGTTCCATCACACTATAGTCCATTATAACAGGCAGTATATACCAAGTACACAAGTTCACAACACTGAAAGTGACAAAATAATCTGCACTTTCAGATTATAACAAAAATTATCTGTGATAATTTTTGTTTGTATATGGCCTTCCCGGGTTTTGCATGGCTTGCAGTATGCTCATACATTTGAGCCCTCAAAATCAAAGGATGAGCATTGTTCAGTTACTACCTTACCTTACAAACAAAGCTCTCCTTCCTCTCACAAGTCCCTGCTGTTGGGGGAACCTCAGTATCTTCCTTTTTAATGCACCATATAGCTATCTTAAAGTTCATGTTTTTATAGAAAGAAAAACCGTCATTTTTGCCTGGGAACAGCAGTTCATCTCATGCAATTGATCTTTTAGCCTAGTGAAATCAGTGAGAGTCTTCTCATCAGCTTCAAACCACATTTTACATGGCCAATGATTTCTCTGAAGAAACTATAACTCTTCAAACTCCATATGCACGACTATTTCTGTTAAAACCAACAGGATAGTAGCCACTGTTTACCTGGCAATACGGCACTTACTTGCCCACAAGATTCATCAGCAGAGACTCTAATTTTCTCCTTATAACTAAAAAGCATAATATAGTCCTGAGATGCCTGAACTGCTTTGGCTAAGCTGGGTCAGGTGTGAAAGCAGGACAGTGTGTAGATGGGCAGTCCACCTGGGCTGTGAGGCAGCAGTGCAGGCAGGCTGCCTGCACAGCAAGGGGATATGGCAGCGTGGGTCAGGCAAGACCCAGAGGGTGAGCTGCAGCTCAGAAGCAGCTCCCTGGGGAAGGGGTGGCCCTTGCTGAGTTTTCTTCAGGGTCCCCAGCTGTGCTCTTTCTAAGCCACATCAGCCAAACTGTGAGGAGAGACCTTAGATGGGCTAACGTAGCATCATCTGCAAAACTGCCAAATGCACATGATGTGATCCCCAAATATCCCAACACCCATGAGCTTTCCCTTGCAGGCTCCCCTCAGGCGGCTCTATAGATTTCAAGCTTGGGCCTTGGCTGCTCTCAGCTGGTTGGGACTGAGCAGTTTCATCAGCACTGGATATCAAGGTTCAGACCCCGGGCTCAAGCTCCTGGGTCGCCAGTCATCTTGGCAATGGAGATCCAACACTGACTCTCCAATCTACGGGACTCTTTGCTTTCCCTCAGCTGCCCAAGCACACAACCACTTGCCATCATGTCTTCATGAAAGCACAAGGACAACGTGAAAATGTGAGTGACAACAGGTAGAACTAGTCTATGCTTTGTGCCTGCTTTTTCTGCTGTGTATTCATTTCTGTTGTGTTGATTGCACTGCTGCCATCCATTTCTAGTACACCAATGCTAATGCACACAAGTGATTCAGGGGAACTGGATTCCTTTAATGTTGACACTCTCTGTAACAAAACAGGCACATTTCTACCTGTAGAGAGTAATTCAATATTAACAGTTTTGACTGTTCTTCAGCGGCTACGTGATGAGGTTTGCTAGCACTCTGAAGATTACACAAGGCTGGAGTTATACACACAGTTCATAAAATCACACAGAATTCATACATTTTACATAGACAGGCTCCCTAAAGTGTCACACCACATTTTAGCATCTGAACTTACTGTGATTCAGTAAAAGAATCCTGCTTCTCTGCAATGGATCTTGGGCTCTGCAACCTCCTACACATGCATATATCATCACTGACTTCCAAAGGAGTACTGTTGGCTTGAGGGACAGAGGTGTACCTCCTATAATGGTATATACTACATTCTGCAGCAACCTTTCTTCTCATATTTCAGAGTTGAAAAAGGCCTGTCAAAAAGGGGCTATTATGAAAGGGAATTTGAAGACATTCATAAACATCTAGACAGAAAATTGCATTTTCAATATGAGAACCTCAATAGTTAAGGCTACATTTGGGAGATCACTATGGCCCTCTTATTTTCTGCTTACGCTGTCAAAGTTTGAATTCATGTTGGGTTTTTGAGCAATTCAAACAAAGGATACTTTCATAAACATCCATTTCATAAACTACAGCATATCTAATTCTTTGGGTTCTGAAGGCTGAGCTGAATGTAGTGTTTGTAGTCTACTGAGAATATGTCTGGAAAACATAAAACAATCTACTAGGTAAGTTACAAAGCTGTTGACATAGGGAATGAAAATGGAAATTCTGTAGTAGTCTCCTACATCCACAGTTTTACGCTATACTTTGCCTGATGTTAGTTGATTGGTGCAGTATATCTTGATGTTAGTATCCCATTTCAGAAATGTTCTGACATTATCTATTTGGCAGTTTGAAAAATAGTATCAAACTCCCAATGCATTTGAGCGCATGTTTCAACACAGCAATCATAATATCTATTTCCATTGATGCAAGAGGCAGGTTAGTACCAACTTCAAGTGGATTCATTTCTAAAACTACAATATGTGATTCTACAAAATGCACACGTACACACATGCGTGCACCCCTGCACATGCACACACAGCTTGGCTAGGAAGACCAAAAGGAATTAACTTGATTTAATTTCCAGTGCCTCCTGGTAAACACACAGGTTCATTTGGGAGCAAGTCCGCCCCTACCAAGTAATTGATGCCGTGAGTTCTGTGAATGATGGCAAAGATAATTGCTGGCAACCTCACCTGCCCGTGGCATAGGAAAGAATGCAAGGAGGAATCTCCATTCAGAAAAAAAGAATTATTGAGAACATTTTTCAAATAATTTACGATGATTACAAAGATGGGCACATCTCTCAACAGGCTACAATAACCCAATCACTTGAAGGATGTGTTCTATTGCAAATATGCTTAATATGTCAATAGGAAAAAATATATACCATAAATTTTGCTGTAATAATTATTGGAAATGCTTGAGCCTTGCTGGAATTTGGCAATAGCTGCAAAAGCTCCACTAAATATAGGACTCCAGGCACACTTAATTTAACAGGAGATTTATCAGTGGCCTTATGGACCCAAAATTCCTCTTATTTAATATTTATAAGCCTTTTTACCACACAAATTTCTCTGTGGCATAACAGATAAAATTTATACTGGTTAGCTTCACCAAATATTGTCAAAGCATTTTCCAACAACTTCTGCAATAGAGCAGCCAGGAGATAACTAAACCAACTGAAGTAGGGCATATGAAACACCATAACTTTTTATGTTTTTGCCCTAAAGAAAATGAAGCCAATCTCTGCTAATATCCCTTTCATTTACACGGTTTGCTACTAGATTTCCCTAAAGGCATTAGTGGCTGGCAAACAACTCCCAGCACCTTGATTACAGGAAATCATATTTCTCCCAATGCCAAGCTTCTTCATAAGTACTGAAAATGGTTTGCCTACTGAAATACATTTTCTTAACTTACCAGTAATTCTACACTTCGAACCACCCAATTTCCTTCCTCTCCCAGTGCAGGAACCAGTTGTATTCCTGCTCAATATATCCGGACTCCTAGCTTACTTTTTTCTTTTTTTTTTAATAGAGATGAGTCCACGCTTCCACATTTGAAAGTGGAATCAAACAAGCTTGGATAATGGTTTGGGGGAAGAGGGAGAGAAAAAGTTTTATCAGTGGGGATTACAAAATATTTCAAAGACGATGGTAATTTAAAACTTACAGATCTTCATCAGAATTCTCTCGAATTTCAAGAACTGTGGACATGAACTGCAGAGACCCAGACCGTTCACAAGGAAGGTATCTTCCTTACACAAGGAAGATACTCTCCTCTTATTGAAGTATCAGTGTTCTTTAATAATCTCAGTTGCCACTGGAAATTACGTGCCATCTCCAGTGATTCTTACACGTCTCTACATTTTGTTACAAGCAGGCCTGCAAACCTCCAATTTGCTCCTACCCAGACTGAAGAATGAGCCCCAGAAAATCACACTTCTTCAGAACTACCCCTTAGACCTCTTTTCTTACATACAGATCATATCCCACATCATCAAAATTTAACTCCTTTTAAAGTTCCCAGAAACACTTGCACTCACATGCCCATCCAGACATACGATCCACTTCCCAGTGACCCAGGTGTGTGCTTCTCACCATTTCACACCAATTAAAATATATGGACAAACTCCTATAATGTGCTGCAAACAAAAGTCTGGGATAAGAGATTATTTCTATTATTAAAAACCTATTTTGAAACCAGATTCAGAGTGCTTTTCACATACACACACACTCTCTCTCCTTCAGGGCCAATTAAAGCACATAATGTGCCCAGATCAAATAGCTAGCTCTGTATTGACATGAACTTTCCAGATTTAAATTTGCAGCACACATCCCTGCTGTTGAGAAAATGCAAGCATCTTGGCAAACAAAATCACAGTTTCTGGTTTCATTCAGCCTTTTTTTTTTTCCTGGTGATTATAAATGTGAAAAGCAAGACTTATTTACTTGTTCAAGTGAAATCATACAAGGTTGCATTACTGCACTTATTCACAGCTGAGGAGGTTCATGCGGAGAGGTCACCGGAGCATAGGAAGTGATCGAGGCCAGATTCTGACTCAGTAAGGCACATACACACACAGGCAGAAATATATTATGCCTGTGCTCCAAACTGACAATTTTCTCTGGGGGGAAATTAAAGAACTACAAGTGAGGTCCAAATCATAGTGATTTTCAATACTACATCTTCCCTGAGACTCCATCTGTTTCTCTCTCAAGCTAGCAAGAGGGTAGTTACAGCTCCAGTGCCCAAGTCTCTCTTCCACAGCAGATGTTGCAGAAAGTAGATGCTTTCAGAGGTTAGTCCTTAACAGGGAATTTAATCCAGGCTGAAATATTTGTGAATTCACATCTCAAGGCCTTTAATAAAAACCTCCTTTTTCAGTTTTCCATCCCACCCCATTACATTCTGTGACCCCGAAGTTCATGTATTAGTCTAAGCCTCGGTTTACTTGGAAGCAAATTCACTTCCTGTCACTAAAAGGGCATTTTGCACTCAACTGCAGACAGATGTTCCAGTCCTGGGAAAATACTATCCTGTACCTGAAAACGCCGCGTTAAATGAACAATGTCTTATAAGCAACAGACTTAATAACCAATAAGGTAAAGAACTGAAAGAAAATGCCTTGAATGGAAAACAAAGACATGGGACACGACTTGAAAAACATTTTAGAAATTTTGTATCTTCTTACAGTATCAATGTTATGAAAATTTCCCCACAAGCTTTAGTATTAGTGAACTAGACTGGATGTGTCATAACTGAATGCTGGAAACTCCTAGGAAGAAAATTAACACGTAGTGGCCCTCATGGCTAATTTAATAAAGTCTGACAAGGTATACCAACTACAGTAGTAGGAGCAGGCCTAAATACATGAAAAAGGGGAGATATACATATATATGTTCTGTTGACACTGATGTCATTGACCAGTGATACATCTAATTAGGAACAGTATCCTCAGTCTTGCTCTTGTCGTTAAAGGACTGATTAGGGGAAAATTCAAAAGTTCAGTGGTTGAAATTATAATGGCGCTTACTTAAAGTAACAAAGGTGAAAATCTGGACAGCAAAAGGATTATAGGAGATTTGAATAAGATGTTCATAATTCTGAGGGCAGAGTGAAAACCCATCAGGAGTACCCTTCCTACCTCATTTGCTAACAGAAGTATATGACACTGACTTAAGTTACAATGCAGTACTGCTAGAACCAGCGCAGAGACACACTGCTTTATATTGCAAACAGACAACTTGTGCATTCGCTACCAAAACCCAAGACGCTAGGTTTTAAGAAAGTCTGGATATTTTACTTTCCCTATTCAAACCTGTTATAATGCAAACTAAAATCATATTAAAGATAATCAATCTTCATGCTACAGGCAATAAGGAAATCATCTTCGGAGAGGAGTCAGAAAAGATGAATACGTATTTTGGGGAGGTTTCCACTTAAAGTTTCAGGAACTGGCTACTTTTGAGAAAAGGATATCAAGACAGAGAGAAGATTTCATTCAGTTTAGCATTGTTTCCCTTTAATCTGGCATTCTAATATTTTAAAAATAAAATAAATTCATTTTTAAGAGATAAAATACCAGACTGGAATTTTCAAAGTGCTTAAAATGGTACACTAACATTCGCTAATACTTGGAAGATATTAACGAATCTTAAATTCTGTCAGTTGAAACTATTGCAAACATCCTACCTTACCCTTTCTCTTGCCACTCACTACTCACAGGATAGGTGCAAGCAGAATCTGACTCACTCCACCTGAACTAATCCCAGGTCAGATGTGGAGAGAAGTGTATGGCAGAGAGATAACTTCATGCATTAGACAGCTATATACACCTTCCCATCGTGGCTCAGACCTATATAGCTCAGAGCAGAGGCAAAGGGAGCTTAGGTCTACTTGCACCTGCTACGTGGATGTCCCTGAGAATCTCTTATTTATCTTAAGGTTGCATAAATCTGTAAGTATTTATTTATATAATGATGGCATGTATTCACAGTGAGAAAGCAGTCCTTCAGGGACTTCACTGCTAATCAAGTTTTCTTTTTAAGCAGCACTACTGTCAGTGCTAACATCCACCATGGCCAGGCTGGTCAGTAGGTTGCTACTTCTCAACTGGAATAATTCAGACCAACCTGCAAGGCTGATCTTTGTATTGATACCTTGAAGGTTGAAAAGGCAGAAGAAGAACTGACAATCATTTAGGAAAGGAAGATTGCAGAGACAGGTTTTCAGAACAGTTGATTTATAAACATGTTTTGGTTTGCGCTTTTTTTGCCAAGCAGCAGATCCACCTTATTGCAGAAATCTCCACCTTCCTTCCTTTTAATTCACATCATGACACTGGATTTTAAAATGTCTGAGAAAAAAAAAACAAACTGGGTTTGAGAAGTTTGATATTTACATTCTAAAATAATAACTATCTCTAGGGTACCCCATCCAGTCCAGAGCTTACTGATGTGAAGAGATCTTTCATTTAGAGATGCGATCATCTTCACATAAGCCATTGCACTTGTATGGGGCATGCAATGGCACTACCTTTTAATTGACCATTAATCCGGGCTTCATTAGAACTACTGAAAAGCTTCATTTTCTCTTGTCAGCATACGGCATTACACAGTTACACAAAAGTTTGAATCATCTGTTCACTAACAGCTACTGAAAAGCTAAGGCAGAGAGATGAATTCTGAATGCATAAAAAAGAAAACATGAACCAGAAGCCTGTAATTGGTTGTAATTTATTACAAACATGGAATACCTTTTCATATATTTTTCCTTTTTTGTAAGATCCTTTCTTTGCTGCTTTAAATGAAATTCCCTTGATAAGCTGTTCATATCATGAGATCTGAATTTGATTTATCATTGTTAAACCATTTATATTAATTGTAATTCATCCTTCAGAGATCACAGAGATTCACAGATCACTTCTATCTCGTTCAAAATTGGTATGTTTGCAGGTTGCAATTAGCAGGGTGGTGTGGAAGCTCTGGACGTTTTTACTATCCGACAATAATTTCAACAGTGACTTTTGGCCAATGCTTTGCCTGCGCAGATAGTAAAGAAAGCAAGACAGGGTGGTAAACATTCCTTGCTTACATTTCCTTGAGAGACTCAAGGTTAACGGCACAGAAAGCAAAAGGGATAGCTAGGTGTCATGTTAAAAATATTACTTCTAAAACCAGCAGGAGTGTCTCAGTGCTATTACACACCAGTGTGAGTGTTGCCCTTTGGTAAGTTTGCACCAAGTGCAACTATTGCAAAGGTACTTTCAACTGCATTGGGGAAACTTCTGCATTTTGGACCAGATTTTGTAATTTTTTAGAATCAGATTTATCAGGCACTAACGCGATGCCATTTTATTTACAGTGTTCATTCCCTATGAAAAAAGGATTTCCAGGATTCTGTAATGACTTTTTAAAAATTGTTCTGATCTTTCCCAAGTGAATTCCTCCATTTTGTGATAGCTTCTGAGTCATACAACATGACTAATAAAATTTTTGCTGATATAACTCAGATTAAGATTCAGACAGTGAAAGATTCTCTGGCTTGAAAATTAGTGGTTTCTTGTTGCAAACTTTACTGGCACCTTTTGTCCTGGTTTTTTATGACCTCAAATAAACCTCACCCTAGTCTACTTTCCTCTGACATTTTACTCCCTCTTATCTCCTCCATGTCTCCTCTTTCGGAAATTCCATTTGCCAAACGCTTGCCCCCCCGCAAACTCCCGTCCAGTTCACTGTCCCCACCCTTACCCCTAACTTTGCAAATGAGTGAAAAAAGCCGATTCCTCGATGCTGCCGGTCTTTGCCTGTTGCCCTCCATCATCCTCCCCCAAAGTGCAAGCAGAACAAAGGACAAGCCTAGATTATTTTAAAAAAGACATTTCAGTTATAAGGCCTGCATCATCCACATCAATCCACATCTGGCCTTCCAGATGTGGATTTTGGTCAGCAGCCATCCACGTTTCACTGCCTAAAGAACTAAGGTGCACAACCGCCACCGGGGCTCAGCACCGTGCAGGCTCTGACTCCCCCTGGCCTGCGCTATTGCCCACAGACCGGTATTTTGCAATGGACTTTTGCAGAAATCCATGCTTCTGACCGGCCACCTGCATGACCTGGAGTAGCTGCACTGGCTTTGAGCCCGGGGGCCCCGGGAGGAGGCCTGCCCAGCGTAGGTGGGCTGCGTGACCCCGGGCGATTTGCACCTCTTTGCCCCGCCCAGGTAAGCAG
>NW_008824986.1:7936274-7943082 GCF_000699105.1 Pygoscelis adeliae | reverse complement strand
TGACAGCTGTGGCAGGGGGAAGCGGTCACAGCCCCTTCATGCCTGCCTCTGCGCTGGGGTTTTAGTTAGTCTTACAGCCTACCGAGTGACGGGGGCTTCTGTGCTCCCCAGTATCCATATTCACTGACACCTGCAGGCCCTAGGAGAGGAAGTATCCCTATTTTGGTCCTCAGGCCTTCGCTGCCGGAGCAGACACTAGGCCCACGTGTCGGTCGGTAGTCATTCCTTCAGGGGAATGTTGGTTGTGAAGCTTAACCCAAACTGGTAGTGAGCTGCTCTAGGTGCCGCTCCTGCCCTAGCCAGCTCTGCCAAACCCTTCCCTTGCTCAGGGGAAGCGGTTTTGTGCCTGCTGTGGGAGCCGAGGCACTCCCAAAAGCGTGTTGGTTTCCATCAGGCTGCGTATGGAGCGGTACAAGGGGCAAATGGATGGCAACACCCTGCCTTCTGGCAGCAGCCTGTGGTCAGATCAGATTAGTGTGAAACTGCACTAAAATAATGCGTGTCAAATTGATACTAACATAAAAATGTCCTTTTGCCATTGACATAAAAGCCAAGCTCTGCAACTGTTTGTTAAGTAGGTATGATATTGTAACTGCACGCAATTTTTAAAGCAAAATAAATGTGAAGAATGTTTTTTTTTTTTTTTTTTGCCCTTGACTCCCAAATAAACCTGAGTTGTATCATATTTTTGTGTAATGGAGCTCTTATTAAATGGCAAGGTGCAGTCTCTACAGTGTTTCACATAGGAAAGCCTTCCATTTTATAAACTGGGGCATAACATTTAGTTTAGACTGTCACGGCATAACTGTTGTGTCCAGACTTATGCTCCCCCTGCACAGAAGACAAGGATTATCTTCTGGAGGGGTCTGTTTAGATGGCAGGGTTCCCTTGTGAACCTGATGAAGGTTTTGGCATCTAAGCCCTGCCTGTCTCCCTAATGCACGGGGGACCAAAACTGGCGGTGTAGGAGCTCTCCCTCTTGAACTGCCTCTGGGGCCTTCGATCTTCCCTCGCTTGCATGGAAATGCAGCTTAAGTGGAGCCACAATAGGGTATCTCCTGTCGCATTATGATGCCTCCCTGCCCTGTGGTGTGGAAGCCCACAGAAGGTCTGGTGAGCCGAAAGTCTCCTCTAGCAGCTCTATTCCCCTGTCTGCGCAGAGGCACCCCTTTGGAAATGTTTCTGCATGGTCTCTGCAGGAAGAAGTGACCAGAGCTGATGTGCCTCTATGTCTGCCTCTTGTGTCAAGACCTGAAGGGTTAGTGAACGTGGGACAGCCTAGCTCTGGTTCTTAAGGCTAGCACTTGCAACCTCGGAACAGAATCATACATACCACAGAATATCTTGTGTTAAACCCAAGTTATTTCTTCAGGTCTTAATTTTGGGTTGGGGCTTTTGCCCTCTTGAACAGGTACCCCTCCCTCTCTGGCTTGATTCATCTTTTAAGTTCCTTAATGCGTGTTTGACTGCTATGGTGTTTGTAAAGCTTATTGTCTCGGGGGCAAAAAACCACCCCCAGTAACGCAGGATACTTCTCTCTAAAAACATCCAGTTATGTGAAATTTGCCAAGTTGCTTGTTTGTTTTCTTGTGAATGTTTTGTCAGTCTGACATAATTTTTCCAAGTAAAAAGTTTTGTTTGCTTTGTTTTCAAACAGAAACGTTCCAAATGTGGACAATTCTACCAAAAGCCTCAAGCTTCAGAGGAAAAAAGATGTAGCCATGTGAGCTTGCAAGGTGGCTTTAGCAATTCCTATCTGCATTCTGATCCATGACAAGTTAATTACACCAATTACACCAGCAACTGAACAGAAGCTCTATAGGAAACTGTTGTAGTTATATTGCAACTTGTGTTACCGTGACTACTTTATCTCTTGATAACTCTGTAATTAACTTGTCACCACTGTTTAATGCTTAACGTATGTAGAGAATCAGTTAATGGCATCACTAAAGGGATAGTAGCCTGAAGGGGAAGCTCATGCCCTTTGGGAGGGTTATCGGGGTTTCCTTGAATGGCTAATTTAAGGACTTGTGCAGAAGAAGTATTAAGTTTGTTATGGGAAGTGTGGATAAGATGGAAAGGCTGCACTAGAGAAATTCTGTTTAAACTGACTTCGGTGACAGGGGAAACTGTTAGAAGAAACAGTGATGCAAAAAATCCAAAGGAGAACATGTCGAAGACATGGATGACCGTTTTTGTAGTGTTCTTTACCTGTGCAGTTAGGGTTTTGGGGGAACGAAAACTACTGATGTTTATGAATTAAACCTCAGTATGCCAGCTGCTGTACCCACTCGTACTCCAACCAGCGCATAGTTTCCCTGTGAGCCCTGTCTTCTATCTCTGATGCCAAGGGTGACATCCTCACTTGTGGTGACTGAAACGTAGTTTCAGCAGTGATGGTCGTTCTGGTGTTAGTGCTGTAAGAGCTTCTTGGGAACAAACTGTAGGTCCCGATTTGTTGGGGTGTTTAACATCAGCCTTAAGACTAGTGAGCCATTCTGCCTGGAATGCGGCTGACCTAAATTAAACTTAATGTCTGCAAAGAAAGCGAGGCAAAAAAAGCCTCACTGCTTGGGATAGTTGTTAACATCTCTCATTTTGTATTTCACAGAACAATATGTTAAATTCTGAATGTGTGAAACTTCTAAATACATCCTGAAGGCAATAGTATTCAGTCTAACGCTTTTAAAGATTTCCTGTGTTAGAATAACTTCCTGTTTGTAACACTGGTGAAGTCAGCAAGTGCCTAACCCGGTCTGTATTGCCCATTCCCAGAAGTTGTCCCAGAAGCTGAATACACATCCCACCAATCGCATAACTCGTAAAAGCAAGCACTTGTTAAATCTATTTGTTTTTATTATGGACATCGATCTGCCAGTCGCAATAATGCATTTATGGACATTTTTCTGCAAGCACAGCGCTGGTGGCAGTTTTTACTGACAAATTGAGTCATATGGACAGTAGTTCAAAATACGCTTACTTTATTGACGGATTGTGCAATTCTCTAGTTTACCGAGTGTTCGTAAGATATCTGGACTGGTGAAAAGAATGAAACTAATGGGAAAGTGTGGGTCAAAGTTTTAATATCAGGAGGCTTGAAATCTTTTAGGTAGTGACAGGTTTCAGCATGTGTCTTGGCTGGTTTTGCAAACTTTAACTTCTTCATTAATGCCATAATTAAAGAGCAAAAGGCCTGGTTTGGTGTCCTTACTGCAGACTTCCAGTTCTTGAGTTTCTTACCTCTGCTGATAGCTGTGAAGGTTGCTGTCCTACAAATCTGTGCTGGCAAGGGCTTCGGTTGTGCTAATTTATCTGAAGGTATAATGAGCAAAACCTTCCCAATGCAAGAAAAAAAATCCTGCGTTAAATTTTGTCTCCTGTAAAGCTAACATTATCACCCAGTACAGATGCATTTGGGCTAGCATTAAGTTAAACATACAGCTGAAGGAACAACCAAACTATAAAACCAGACCAAACCTGTATTGAAGTATTTTCCAGAAACAGAAAACGCAATTTTAAAACTGATGATCTACTTGTGTGGTCCAGGCTACTGTTTAAAAAAGTCAGATGTATTTAAATGTCAATAAATGTGTGGCTATGGAGTTCTATGGAAGTTGAGTAATTGTGAAAGTTTTTCTTTGGAAATATGTCACTGTTTTGATGCTTTTTGCTAATCCTTTTTCAAGTTGTTTCCTTATTTACTATTTTGTATCAGCAGAGAAAAAGCACCCTGTCCTGATGTCTGTCAGGACTATCTGCTATCTGTTTTGATTTATATTATGCCAGATTAAATGGTATAAATCACTTCAGGTATCTTTTCAAGTCACTTGTAAAATTTGGACATGCAGCTGAAATTCTTCCCAATGCAGTGGAGGTTCTGAAGGTGATTAAAAATACTTATATCTGAGCAAGACACCTTTAATCTCAAGGAGGGAGAGGGGAGTTCATTGATACAATGATTCGGACTTCCTCTCTGCTTTCCAAGTGAAATAGTAAAATAGCACTACTGATAGAGGGCCTGTAGTCTTGAGCAGGCCCTTGGTAAAGGGGAATAAAAGAATAGTTCTGCCTCTCAAAGCAAGGAGCTGATGACATCCAGAGAAGCAGCAGGTGTCGGTTCAGATCGCACTGTGTTCACTGCCCAGCGTGTAGCTGAGCTGTGGGTCTTGGAATAGGCAGCTGGGGATGCTGGGTTTGGGCTCAGAAACTAACTTTTGTTTACATTCAGAAATCCTACTTGAGACTTGGGAAGTTTGAATCCCACATTTGTGGGGGGCATGGTGGTATGCCAGTAAAAGTCACTAAATGCTTCGCCTTGTTTTTATAGTACTCATAGCTACATGCTGTTGGTGCTGTTGAAGATGGGATGCTGAAGAGATGGGCTTCTGGTCTGATGGGTGGATTTTCAGGTTTTAATTATTATATTCAAATGCTGCTGTTTAATGCATTATGATCAGATTAATGAAATTGGTATTTTAGTAAGGTCGTATTATTATATATTACATATATTAGCAGCACAGCCTGCTGAAGTCAGATTTGCTTTGTTTTCTGAATCATGCCATCTACATGCTCCAACTGCAAATTTAACTCCCTCCAGGTAACTCTGCATTAGCAGGTAGCAAGTATTGGTGCTGTCTTGTAAATGTTGCTGCTGCATAATCATCATTCAATAATATTTAAGTTATGACTGCTTTAGATCAGTCAGTACAATGCAAACAATAACATTATCTTTGGTTGTTTGTACATTCAAGTATGCAAAAGGTCTGTAGTTAAACTTTTTAATAAACACCTAAAGTATACTTAAGGCTCTGTTAAAAGATTAATTTTTCTGTTTCACATATAAAAAAACCCAAGATGGAATGTACAGCATCTAAAAATACACATGAAACGCACAACTTGCTTTGGCAGCAGTGTGCTGGCTATGTTGACAGTACATTTTTAGACTGTCAGCAGTGTCCTGGAGAAACAATTTATACAACTTCATTTTCCCTTCATCTTGCTCCATTGAAGTTTAGTATGATCAAATATAATGTAGTGGGAAGGGTGGGGAGAAAAGGGAAATCCCTTGCACAGTCTTCTATTGACACCAGAAATACCTCTGGTTATTTGCTGACTTCAGTCCATAAAATACTAAGATTTCTGGTTGGTTGACTGAGAAATGAGATTGACTCTATTCAAACTGGCCACAGGTTTTTTTGTGCTTTTTTCCCCCTGGAAATAAAAGTGAATTAGTCAGTTTTGAATCCTACTTACAGTGGGCGTGGGTCATTATCTTCTTTTAGCTTTGAGGCTTAGGCAGTTGGATGGAAGGTTTGTCTGGAAGGACAAGCTGGGTCTACAGCCAGTGTTGGGCTTTCAGAAAGTGAAATTGAGAACCAAAAAGGCAAAGTGCTTAATCTGAGAGAAACTTTTTTTAATAAATGCTTGTGGTTTTTAAATAGAACAATAGTACTATTTTCTTTTCACCAATTACATGAGTTTCATGTTAGTGAATGCACCTTGTTTTATATTATTGGTAGTGCGTATGGCCTCAATTTGGATGCTTTTCAGTTGTCTTTTTGTGCAGCTACATTTGATTCCATAGTGAGAGTTTCTAAGAATATGATTAACCCTATGGGTCATCTTATAATGTAATTATTAATGATTGATTCTGTTTATCCTTGAAATCAATATGAGAAGCAAAATGGTTTGGCTTATATTTGGGGTTGATTTCTAACATTCAGTAAACATGATCTTGTGACAAGACGAGTATTGGTTTATTACTCAGAACATGTTTGATGAATCTGAAGTGTGTAATTAGCTTTATATAATGATGGTGATATGTGGTGTTTTTTACATGACTTATGTTAATATGGCCAATAGTGTTAACATCTCCTGCCACTAATAGTTAGGGTGGGGATGTATAGTAATTGATCTTCCTGGGAGTGCTGTAATGTAAAAACAATTCAGGCTGTTTGAAGTATATTTTACAAGTGTGCATTGGGCCTTTGGGATGTTATACTGAAAAACCCAATTGTACAGTTACCATGGGAACCCAATTAGAATAGATTGCTTGAGTTTTTTTCAGTCTTTCATCTTGACCAAAAATCTAATGTACTTTAAATGTTTTCATATGGAATTTTATTCATATACTGACTTGATATAATAGCTGTTTTTAAATTTTAGTACTGAAACCAGAGAGTATTACATTCTACTGATCCTGAGGACTTGTCTTTCAAGGAGATCCTTCCTTTAGTGTTTAAAAGTTGATGAACTGAGAAAAATACTTTTATGAATCTGAGTTCTTACCGTAGTGCTGCCATCACACGTACTTTTCAGGTTGCAGTTCTATGAAAGTAAACAGGAAAGTATCTTAAAACCCAAGGACTTCTGTTCTAGACTATCAACAAAATATGGCTGAAATTTTTCATGGCCTTTAAGGATCTGATTTTTGATGTAATCTCTGACTTTTCTTTAAATTTCTGTTCTGTTGACATATTCAGAGGTTTGGGATGCTCACAGGGTGGGTCTAGGATATATTAACTTCCTGCACCATCTCATTTCCTACTGTGCAGGAGCTCCTGTTCAGCACCTGAAGGCATTTGTGTGTCTTCCAGGTGTCTCAGGAGTGTCCTGCTGCCTGGCCGCTTGCCAGTGTGGCTTCAGCCTCAACACAGCTCTTGTGTGGAAACAGAAGTTCTGGCAAACTTGGGGCCAAGGGGAGCTGAGGCAGGAGCTGTGATCCCACAGCTCAGGTATGAGGCAGGAGGTCAATAGGAGATGGGCTTCATTGGTCCTAGTCAGGCAGCTCTGAGCTAGTGAGGATGGG
>NW_008824986.1:7934776-7935670 GCF_000699105.1 Pygoscelis adeliae | reverse complement strand
GGAGACACTTCCCCCCCCCCCCCCCCCCCCCCCCCACTGCTGCTTGTTAATTGATACCTTCAGTTTATCCTACTCTCTGCAAATGCAGGAGGAAATTTTCCATTTTGGTAAAGGGGTTGCTGACAATAAGGTTTCAGTCTTTTAAGATGGGTCCAGTGATTCTGGTGTCTCAGTTTCTGGAATGTGATCCAGAATGAGGTATCATGATTGAATTTGATCAGTGGCAATTCCTGTGCCGTTCAAAAGAGGTATTGGTTTCTTGCCTTCAAAATCAACCTTAGGGGAACCCTTCAACTCAGTGTGAAAATGAGTTAGTGCATATATTGGCCTCTTCCAACAAGACAGTCTTTGCAAGGTTAAGATGTATTTTGGAATGATGTTTTGGACTTTCCTAGCCCTCTGACTTACAGCAGTGGTCTTGTATGGTTTTCCCCTATCTAGCTGCAGGTAGTCTTCTAAGCACCATGGCTTGGGCATTACTGGCTTTGCCCAAATTACTTGTCATCAGAGGAAAGCCATTCTGGACTAGCAGATGGTTGAGCTCAACCTGGGGCAGAAATAGGTCATGAACACTAATCAATCTCCAGCTCTCCTTAGGCACTGTGCAGCCTTTTGGTTAATTTGTCCTCCTCAGCCACCAACCTCACCAGGGTCTCGGTGGTCCTAAGGGCTTCCCCCAGTGTATCACCCTGTTTCTTGGGACTTACAGCAGGGAGCGAGCAACTGTCGTGCTTGTGAGGTACTAGCTAGTCCTTTTGTAAGAATCCTTTCTCTTAAAGCTGGAAGCCTTTTCCTAATCTCCTCGAAGCTGGGCTTAGTTTCTCCACCAGGCATTGCATCCCTCGTGAGCTGTGTGTGCTTACACTCAAAGTCAGTTTGTATTCTCTGGTTCAG
>NW_008824986.1:7931596-7934666 GCF_000699105.1 Pygoscelis adeliae | reverse complement strand
GAAGACCTTAGCAAACACAGATGGGTGTAAAGTTTTCCTGTGCTGTATAAGTTGGGTATCTTTACTCATGCTTTTTAGAGACTGTTCTATTGAGGAAATGTCAAGGGGAATTGCCTAAAACTATTGAAGAAATTGCTGGTGACTGATCTTGATTTACTCTTGAGCGGATTGCACTTAAAAGTATGAGCATCCTTATGGGGGTGCTTCAGAGATGTTTAGATAAACATCAATGTATCATGTGGAACCTGGCTAGCAATTAAACTGCTGTTGTCAGCACAAGTTAGATGCTATTTAAAACAACTTGAAATTTAACTTGATTTTGGCATTTGGCACAGTTTCTTTCATAGGGAGAGAGACTGTGTTGCAAATAAATATAAAACAAAAATTTGTGATGAAAAGGGATGTTTCCTGACCAGTTTTGTCCCAGAGATGTCTGCTGGGCTCTGAGCTCCTTCAGTCAGGACGAATGCTTGTTGTCTGGCTGACCTGATGGAGCGGCCCTTCATCCACCCATAAGCAGCTGCTATCTGGGAAACACTATTTCCCAATGGGAACGTGGGGAGCAAGTGGATCTCACCAGAATCCAAAGCAGCGTGCGCCATCAGATCAGCCGGTAGGAGATGGGAAGAGGAGCATAAGTAACTGTTAAATGGTAATTATTTAATACTTGGTGCAAGTGAAGCAAAAGCGCATAGGTGCCAGTCCTTCATACAAATGTGTCCAGACTTTAACCATACTCAGGTTGCAAAAGATGCAGGTATTTCAGAGAAAGGCTTTGGGTTTCCCTTTTCTTGTAGAGGTAGTAGATGAGCCTTCCTTGGGTTGCCTGCCACTGTACGAGTAGCGTTTTGATGGTGGCTGATTCTTGCTTTGCCTGGAAGAGTGGATGGGACGGAGGCATGCTGGTGGCTTGCCTTCCCGATAACACGGGGAATGCCAGGCTGCCATCTCGGCACACCATCTCCTGACATCTCGGCAGCTTCTCTACTCCTTGGCCTCCTGGGGAAGTGTAGCAAAGGCAGAGGATAGATGCATACTCCTGGGTACCTCTATGTAACATTGGCTTAATTCAGCGCACTGACACACTGTACTTCTCTTTGATCTTTGGCCCAGGTTTGAAACTAGCTTCTCGATAAATCTGCTTTTTGAGGCAAATATTCTAGCTTTACCCTTCAGAAAAATCTGAAAAAAGCTGACTGTTGCTACGCACTTTGAAAGTTAAAGCTCTGAACTGACAATAGAAATAAATTGCTCTTTTATTTTTAGCTCTATCACAGATATTTGAAGTAATATTATATTAGATTGCTCATCTGCCTGACTTATTCACATTTAAAAATGGAATGAGTGATCTTCACAATGCCTACCTTGCAAGGGTGTGATTGTTAGTATATTTAAAATACTCATTATTCAGGATCTTAATTTTAAACTTTTAACATAATTAAGGTGTAATATTAAGATTAAATATTACTGTTTTCTTGTAAGCAGTTTGGAAGCAGCTCTGTTCTGTTACTGCCTTGGACTTCAAGGCTTGATGTGTTTGAGAGGACTTGGAAAGCCGCAGATGTTCGTATCATTTCTTTTAAGAGAGAGATCATTTCTTAAGCGGATACAGTTATCCTCTCCTGTGGAGTAGTGAGTTCCCTGACTTAAGTGGAAGAGTTCCCATTGAGGTTGGCTATGAGTCAGGACTCAGAGGCTGAGCTTTGTCAGATAATCTCCCTGATTTTCAAAAATGTAATGTTTATAGCACATCTTTGCAAAGATATAGTGATCTTAGCTAAATAGCACTGAAAAGAAAATAGAGGGGGGAAAACTAAGTAAATGCCAAGGAAATAGCAATCATCCTTTATTTCAAAGGGGAGAGCAAAGAGGAACCTGTTGTATTTTTGTTGATATATAAATAATGATACTGTTTAAGACCAGAATTATAACAATTGAAGTTAACATTTCTTAGGTAGTTTCTTAGTGTTTTGCAATCTGCACTTTTAAACGTAGAATATAACTAAGTCAGTCACTTGCTTTCATGCCTTAAAATGTGTTATTTCTTAAATCACAAAAGGCTGTTTATTTTACTAAGTAACTCAGAAGTGCGTTACTGCCTGTACAGATATTTCTTAAATTCATACTATATCTTTTAAGGCATTCTTATTCAAAAAATCAGAGCTGTGTAGTGCCTGTTACGGAAGAAGTCTTCAGTGTGCCATCTGTTGGTTTTTTGTTTGACTTCTAACAAGCAGTAGATGACCTAATGAACGTTAAAATTCCTGGTTGCTTGTTAAAAAAAAAATCCCTTTTGAAATTATAGATACTGAAACTTAGAGCCCATTTTAAAAAATGATATAGAGTTGGTTATAAGGGAAATGAGACTATTGACATGTACTATTCTTCCTGTGGAATTCAAATTAAATCCCAATCTGAGAATTTTTTCCTTACAGGTGGAGACCTTTCATCTACCATGGCATCAAGGCTTGTTCCAAACGTAAGTTTCTAGTAAAATATCCTTGCATTTAGGTGTACATTGAAAGTCCAGCATTACAAAAGAGTTCATGTAACGTAGTTTTTTTTTTCCCCAGTGTCCAGCAGTCAGTATTAAGAATCCACTTGACAAGATTGATGCTGCATTGTAAATCTCTGTAGCTCTGTTACATGGTTGGTAACAGGCATCAGTGGACCTTTCCCCATCACGTATCTATCTGCCACAGAGCATAAACTAACAGGACAATGCCTCATTTTCAGTTATAAGTTAGCTGTTTGCTTTGAATTCCTAATAAGTACCTCATTTATTGAAAAACAAACAGACTTAATTTTGAGGCTTGATGCTTCAATGAAATAAGTGTAGGGCAGTAACTTTATAGTAAAATAAGAAAACAACTCTGTCAGGAAATTTAGAACAATTTACTGAAAGAAAGGCATCAACACACTTTTAGTCAATAACCATATTCTTCAAATAATTAAAATGAACTTTGAAGAAAAGAATACATTTTTTCTGTGGAATAACTATTTTGTAACATTAGTAATGCTCCTCTAGGAAAATATTTCTAGTACTATCAAACTTGCATATCTATTCCTG
>NW_008824986.1:7926909-7931564 GCF_000699105.1 Pygoscelis adeliae | reverse complement strand
AGTTAAAAATGTCTTTTACAGTGGCATCTCTTGCGGTTTTAGTCTGCCTTGCGTAATGTAATGTGGCTTAGAAAAGTAGTATTTTGGCATATTCTGTGTCTTCTACCCCTCTGTAGAAGATTTTTCTTTCTCTCTTCCACAAAAGAAATTTGTTCTTATTTTTTAAAATTGAATGGTTGAGGAAGAAGTTCAGGAAAATAAATTCTTGCTTCATTTTTTTCTATTGAACAATCATCTGTCATATTTATATATCTTCCAGTTGCAAACATCTTTTAGCAGGTATCTGGAATAATGGCAGAGAAATATTTGATTATCTTCCGCACAACTGGGCATAGTAGGAAGAATCACTAGTTCCCTCTCATTCAAAGCTAGGTGTGATACAGCTGGCAAGCAACACGAAACTAATAATTTATTATCTAACCTTTTCATTTCTCCCACTCTCACTTCTAGTTGAAAGGTGCAACATTAGCTGTTAGGGGAGTTTTCCTCTTTTGATATGTGGAAAAGCACGTTTAAGGTAAAACACGTGAACTCTTGCTGCCCCATCTGCCGTGGGGAGCAGGGGTCTGCTGGGGGCTGTGCCGACACAGCCCAGGCTCCTCTGCCACTGTTACCTCCCATTCTGGATGCATATTAAATATGTATGTAATGTAGCTCATGTTTCTTTAGTGATATTTATAGTGTGTGATTAGTTTACAGTTTTAACTTTGAGCACAACCACACATTGGTGTGACACACAATAATATGCCTGGCATATGGTTTTTGCAGAAACCAATTATCACCGATGTAACGTGCTGAACAGTTTTTAAGCAGGTTGCTGAAAAATGGTTTCTGAAAGCAGCCGGACGTGGGCTTTTTCCACAATCGCTGTATTTGTCTCCCACTTGATCCCTGATTTTGCAGCCGTGTTGCGGTGATCAAAGATGTATGTTGGGTTTGTGTGGAAGAGGCTGAAACGTGGCCGTGGTTATGTGCGTGAGCATACATCAGGAATGGCTCTGTATTTAGGAGTTTTTTGGGTTTCTGGTGTTCTTAGAAAAATTGCCACACTGTCATTTTTCATGAGAAATTTAATTCTAAATGCAATTCTGTTCCTCTCTGGATTTCTTATAGTTATTAAATTTAAACTTAGTAAACAGATTCTTGTACTAACTGTAATGCTTTGCTCTCTGTTAATACAGTGAAACGCTTGTCCATGCTGTCCTGAATCAAACCAAGATTGATAACAATAGGAAAATTCAGATGTGTATGCCAAGACTATAATCTTGTATTTTTGTACAAGTCTTTGACACCTGTCTTTTGTGTGCATTTATTTTCCTGTAGATGTATTTGTATTTTTAGTACATTCTTAATACAGTTTGCTGCTTCATTTGTTTAAAGCTGTTCTACTCACTTTAAAAATTTCAGTGAAATTCTTTCCTTGAACACAGTTCAGATTCCTGACTTTCCTTCAGCTTAAAAAGGAGCACTATTAATGGTTTTGTTCATATTGCTTAGATTTATTTTGTTATTATTCTCTAGCTCCTACTTTTCAGGTATAGCTATTTTGGTATTATAAAGAATGATGGATTATATAGGAAAGTTTCTTTTGAAGTACTCCTGATATTGTGCAATGCACTTGGGGGTCAGCTACACTTGACTGATGCATGATTTATCCGATGTCCCTGCCACTTTCTGAGATAAAGCTGCTATTTTATCAAAAATGCCAGCAAGTGTGATTTAGAATTTATATACCTCCTTTTTCAAATAATTGTTCTGATTACTTTCTGGCATGGCAATAAAATGATAAAGGTAATTGCACACAAATGTGAGATAGCACCAAAATACAATAAAATTAACTTGAATTAGCTTGACTTGTCGATGAGAAGTATTTATGAAATGTATTTTTGCAATAAGGGAGACTGATATTATAGCTGGAAGGTGAGTTATTGCCTTAATGTAATACTGTTTGAAATTTAAAAAAGAGGCTGTTACAGTTGAGGGTGATTGTGCCTTTGAAATTAAGTTGAAGTGATTCTTATAATTGGCAGCAATAATGCATTGTGAAGGTAATATCTTTTATTGTGTTATGCCTAGTTGCATTATCTTTTATTTAGCTGGTCCTGACTTCAGCTCTGCAGAGAACGCAGGAAGGAGCAGATCAAGAATTTTGTGGATTTAGGTGATAAAAATTTGAAATGTTACCTAATATTAAAGTCATTCTTCTGCTAGATTTTTTCATTTTTAGCCCATTTTCAGTTCCCCTGAACCTGATACGAGTCTCATTTGATTAAACTTTCATCTCTTTTCCTTGTATTAGAGTAGTTGCCATATATTTACATACACAGCTGAACCCTGTAACAGTAGTGCGCTACAGTCTTGCTATACGTATGTATGGATGCATATACATCAAGTGGTGATTTTGGCAGGTAAACTTTGTATTTCTCAGTGCCTCGAAGTATAACCTCCTCTTATTAGAAGTATGTACACACTTTTACAGCAAGCACTTCAACGGTAATTAAGGAGTAGATCTTAAAATGTTGACTAATATCCTGAGTTTATTTTTTGAAGTGATGAACACTTCTGGAAAATCCAGACAGCTGTGATCGTTTGTTTTCCTTTGTGTGAGACTTGTTAAACTTCAAACCAGTAACAACTAGATACTAATTTTGGGGCCTCTCTAATTCTTAGAGACCACATTCTTCATCTTTGATTCTTTAGCATGGTATTTGTTTCTTTAATTGTTCGGTGACAAATTCCTTAATTATGAGTTAGTGTTTTATTATGTGATTACATGTTAAAACAGTGAACAACTGAACAAAGTATAACATAGCTTTGTAGTGCATTGTACAGTGCTTCTAATTGAATCTTCGGGCATATGATTTCCAGTCTAAAGGGGGTGCTTAATCCATTTGTGGGTCCATCACTAAGTTAAGAATGACAACATCCTTCTACACCTCCACGGTAGATGCACCAAGCAGTGTGGCTTACAGGATGAGTGCTGGTGGGATTTTCAGGTACCTCCTAACAGCAGGGAATGTACATAATTATGACTTCTGTCTTTGCTATTGTATAATTTGATTATTACAGAAATATCTAGCCCTGTCCTGTCTGTTTTTTCCTGTTCTTGGCACTTTATTTCTTGTCCAATTCTGCTCCGATTAATTATATTATCTCTAGGCAGCCCACCATTTCAAACAAGATATCCTAAAGTAACTGGGTGTCTTTAAGCTTGTCAGGCTGTTTCACTTCCTTTTTTTCCTGGGCACCAAGATGCATCCTAGGGATGGCATGACCCAATTCTGCAACCTTGATGCTGACCCACCACAACCACTAATTTGTATAGCTTATTAATACCACATTTTCTAATGGCATTTTACTTGTATGCTGCATGTAAACGCTTGACTTTTTTCAAAATGTTCATCTTAGCTTCATGTTAATGATATAAGATGATGACATAATCTACAGTATATATGGTTTAAACTGCTACGTGGCCACAGCAGTGGCTGCTGCACTGGCATAGCATTTAAGTTTCCTACATAAGTAAGAGCTGGGGGAAGGTACAAAATGTGTTTGTTTACTTGGGTTTGGAGAGGTATTGGAGGAAATAGTATATCTGAATTCCTGTTTAAACAGTCCACTGAGGTCTTGTGTTTAAGTATCTGCTGCTACTAATGTCTCAGATCAAAGCTTGGCACGTGGGCAATAGATGAAGTAGGAAAATGCACTTGAATACAGTCTGGAATGCAATACTAATAACCTACCTGCCTCTTCTAAAGGAGAAAAAAATGTTTTATTACAATTAAAATATCATTCTTTAAGTAAAATAAAGAAGTCTGAGGTAGCCCTGGTAAGTACACTGGGAATTTGCCATTTGACAGACCATGATTACTCCTGTCTGCCAAAGCAACCGACTGAAGATGTAGCCAAAGAGCCAGAGGCTACTACTGCTTGGAAATACACTTTTATAGCTTGGCATTTTGGGGTCTTTTGATTGCCGTCCAAAGAGGATTAGTAGTATAATACAATGGGACAACAGAAACTTGCTTTTGTTGTCTTTGATTGTTTTGTAAGGAATTATGTGTTTGCTCTTGTCGAATACTTTTAAAATGCCGTAGAAAGCAAATGTCGCTCTCTGTACATGAACATGTATCAGTCTGGTTTGTCAGGGGCTTCTGTGAAGTGGACCTTTTGATAAGTGAAGATGGGGACTGATTTTTAGTGACTGCTGTGCCAGTGTATATTTGTATATGTTCAAAATACGCAATTTAATTCTGTACCTTCACAATTTTTATGGGATTAGTTCTTTGGAAGGTAAAGAAATTGTTGTATCACCCCAAACTAACCCTGGATTTGCTTACCGTCTGTCTGACATTTCTTGGCTAGAGCGGGTTTGGAAAGGAAATGAGAGTAGATCTTGTTTTCACACCCTCTGAAGTTACAGATTTGGCTTAACCAGGGTTAGATTTACTTAGAGAAGCATTGGAGATATTAGTAGAGTACTGGAGAAGATCCAGGCTGCTGTGTTTCATAATGAGAACTGAATGTTTTAATTCTGTTTTAAAATACGAAATTGCATGCTAATGGCATAAATACGACGTACCAGCCAGAGGTTGGAAATACGATGATTTTTGCACAGGAATCCAGGAGGTGAGTAGTTGTGGCTGCTGAAAAGC
>NW_008824986.1:7914113-7926858 GCF_000699105.1 Pygoscelis adeliae | reverse complement strand
GTCCCTGGGAAGCCTGCTCCCAGCCCTCCTGCACTGTGGTATTTCTGCTGGGAGCAGGTGGGAGGGCTGAGAAATACTGTTCTTCCCAAGCTGTGGGGGAAGGCATTGGTATGGGCAAGGTTGGCAAATTGTTTTCTGGGGAGTCACTTATTTTTTTGGAGTGCTGTGGATGGCAGAAGCAAGGCTGTTAGCTGCTATAGCTCTCCAAGCCATGGCAGTGGTTGTTGCCAGCGAGGTGCAGAACAGGTTTCTAGCAAAAGGCTACTGGAAGGTTGGAATTGGCTTTACCCCAGGAAATGGCCAGTTTGGCAGCATTTCATGTGGCACGAGAGAAAATGCGCACATTTAATGCAGTATATTTCAGTGCAGTTTTTGTTTAAAAGCCTTATCTGGATTACAGTCCTGTTCTTCAGCTGTGGAGGTGTTTATTACTGTTGCAGCACGGACAAAAATATGTGGACCTGATACATGGTGCATTATTCTGGCAAGCTGAAAGTTTGCTTTGGATGCTACAGGGAGAAGAAATACACGCAGTATATACAGTTATTGTGGGATGTGTGGGGGTAAGAAGTGGCTTATGTCCAGATGGGTGGTGATGAACACTAGTTCACAAGAACCTGATGTGGTATATAAAGGACTTGTATTTTAAAACATCAAACGTAATTTTAAATGTTGTTTTGCTTGTTAGCAGATTATATTGACAGAATTAAATCTGATTAGCTACTATGATGGTGGGTTTGTTTCAAGACTTTGTTGAATTTAAGCAACGAATGCAACACCTTTTTTATTCCTCAAAATTTAACTTTTGCTTCAATTTAAAAACTGGGGGGCACTCAGCTTTCTTTGGCCTAACAGGTTTCCATATGTTTGAAGGATGCTATTTGTGATGTTCAAGTGTAACAATACAGGAAATGTGTGTTACCCTGTTCAGAAATTATTTTTTCATTAAGCAGTGAGTGATGTTGGTAGGACTAGCCTGTGAGTGTGGGTTGCAGAGAGCAGCAGCCACCTTCTCTTCTTTTGTTAGACAAAGAGAAGCCCTGCCCTGGGTTCCAGGACAACTTTCTCACAGCTTCAGCAGTCCACATCAAGATGTCAAAACTGTAGGGACCTGTTTGGATCAGGGCATCCTTATAGCTTTAGAGTTCACTCTGTTATGTTTAGTTGGAAGTCTTTGGACTCTTTTGTTCAAAAGAAGGAAACAACTTTTAGAAAAGTTTGTATTTTAACTTTGAAAGAAATCAAACATTTCATAATAAGCAAAAAGACTAAGAATTAAATGTTTCTCATACTGTATAATTTTTATTCCAGTATATTAAACTATTTCTGGGTATGAAACGTCTGTCTACCTCTTCCCTTCTTTCCTCCCCAGGCTGAAATTATTTGTAGTACATAAATTCTTTTTTCTCTTGAAACAGTAGCAGCCACTGTTCATTTGGAAGGTGAAAATATAGATGGTTAATCAAGATATTAAGAGGAGTAGGCTTTTAGACTTGTATTTTGATTGCGTGGATCCTGTGTTTTTTCCAGTCCTTAAATTTTTCTCTGCTTTAAAACATTAAGTGGAAGAAATGGCTTTCTCATCTAAGACTAGCTGCATAAGGTTGGAAAATTACCCTCCACACCGAAGTATATGTGCACAAATGCATTACCTTTACTATTAATATCTTTTCCCATATTCTTAACGTACAATGGATTGTTTCCTTTTAAATAAACATGCCGAAACCAGTAAAACAAATACAGGAAGTTTTAAACTATTAAGGAGATGTTGAGAGAACTATAATTCAATGAAAACCTTGGACAAGTGGACCACTGGCATGTGTAAGCTGACAAGCAGCCGTGCCAAACGGGGGCCGTGGTCAGCCTCCTTATTCATCTTTGCAGTTCCAGGCGGGGTGGCACAGGCTTTCTGCAATTAAAACACTTTGCAAACAGTGTTAGGGACTGTGTTTCTAAGTTACAATTTCACGCAGTTGTCTTTACGATGGTAACAGGAGATGTTAATGACTGGACTTTTTTCTTCGGCAGTCTCAGTATGGAAGAGCAATAGCGCTGTTTCCAAAACCCCAGTTAAGGGTATGACTGCAATGGCAACCGTTAGCTGCCCTAATTGCAGTGCTCGCTGCTGCTGCTGTATTACGTGAGTGATATGCTGACCTTTACACTTCAGAATAGGCGGGGTGTCCGTAAACAGTCAACTCATCTGTTCTGCTGATGTTGCTGCTGTGGAGTTGATAGAGATGGACACATCTAGTTTCATATTTCTTATGATGGTCCCTGATTGTTTTTGCCTTGACAAATACCGCTGATGTAATTTGATAAGGATTTTGTTATGACAAGGATGTAAACTTACTGGGTCAGGAAGAATGTCTGTAGCAAGATGACTGAAATGAAGTAGCAAATTGCCAGTCCAGGTACCTGTGATGCATTCCCCTTAAATTTAAATCCAGTATGTCAAGCTTTCATTGAATTTTAATTCAAAACTTGAATCAATAACAAGCAGGTTTGAGAACACTGTGATACTCAAAAGAAGGACACTTAAAGAGTTCAGGGCTGGTATTTCTTTCTTGTAATGAGGATGAAGAAGCAACTTCTCTGGCATTTATTCATCTTCTCAAACTCAGCAAATTCCTGGTATTGCTTTTTGGCAAGTCACTGATATTATATGGCATCATAGAAACAGGGCAGGTGCTTGAGACTTACAGCTCACATGCTAGCTTCCTAATGCGAGTATGTCAGAACATTGAAGTGATGAGTCTTTACTACATATTTATGAAGAATAGGAAGTAAATGAACAAGTTGGTACTTTGTCACAGCTTTAGTGGGATGGGCTAGCATCAGCACTCTCAAGTGAAACTACCCTCAAACTGTCTTGATCTTACTGGATACATACGTCCAGAAAGTCAACTTTTACAGCTAAGAAACCCTATGATTTGTGCTACTAACAGGTATAGTGCTATTCGGGATCCTCTCAGACAATAGGTGCTAACAATTGTTTTTAGTTTTTGAAGCCAGTATGTAGTTATATCCTAGCCCAACATTGGAGCAAGATTGAGTGAGAAACCTAGTATGGCATCTGGGTGGGTTCTTATTTTTTAATAACAGTAACTTTCATGGTGTGGAAGAATTAAGTAGGGAATTTTCAAATGTGCAGCAGTGGCTAGTCTAGAAATGGTAGAAGTACAACTATTTCTGGGTTTGAGAAATGGCAAGTGAAATAGGGGGAAGAACTGTAATGCAATTTCATCCTGTTGGTTGTATTTACATTATCAGATAGCTCAGCAATTAACACTTTCTGTTAATCTGAAAGGATCAAGAGACCCATTTCTTGGAGCCAACTGTGACATCTCACTGATCAATGCACTTGGACTCTCTTGGTTTAAAAAAATAAAATTGCAGTATGTGCAAGGACACATTAGTTCAGGTTTAGCAGTCGAATATGTTATTTTTGCCTTGATTCTCAGAAATATTCAAGTAAAAAAAAAATGAGGACTTTCATTTGAAGTTCAGCCACATGCTATAGCCTAATGGAAATACCCTGTTAAATCAGATGCAGGTGGTGGCAGAGGGGATTATCATTAATATTTTGATATGGCATGGTAGGTTTATATTGTTGCTGAAGCAGAGTGAAGGAAATGGAAAAACCTGTAGAGGAAGATCCATCAGAGATAGGGCTCTGGCTCCTTCCAATGGGAAGGATTCATGTGCTCAATAATACTGAAGGGAAAACGTGTGAAAAGGTGACATCTTCAGTCTCTTTGACCACAGCCTTCAGAAGAACTTGTTTTAAGACAATTTCTGATATCCTGAGGACTGAACACTTGTGGTGAGTGCAAACACATCCACGGGTAGTACTGTCACGTTTTTCCAGTGGAAATCTGCGGTCTCTAGGATTTTAACACTGTACGTATGCGCTGTAAGATCTTTTAACAGGAGAACACAGGAAAAGTTGGAAAGTGATGTTCATGAAGATATCTGGCATTCTTTCTCCCCTTCAATTCAGTAACAGTGATTTGGGGCATGGTGCTGAAGCACAGGAAATGCCATAAGGTTTGCTCTCTTGACTTTGTTTCTGGAAAATACAAACCTCTTGGGAGAACATGAAGCATGGAAAAACTTTGCTATGGATTTTTTTGAACCTTGTTGATCCTCGAGATTTCTCTGCATTTTTTTATTTGTCCATTCCCCATTATGGATATGAATTGGATTCTAGGATCTCAGACCAAACTACAGTGGAATTTTTGGGGGGTTTAGGAGCAGTAGAACATAGAAAATAATTTTGAATTATTTACTGTAATGTGAAAGACCATTAATGCAAATTTAAATAAAATCTGTATTTAATCAAATGGGAGGTATGTTTAGTACTTGAAAACCTTGGCCGCAGCAAGGCTGTTAAACTGAATTACAGTGGAAAGCGTAAGAGGTTAAGATCCTTATATGCAAGTCATCAAGCTAATGCTGGCTTTTGAGTTCACGGCACCTCATTTAGGAGATAAAACTCACTGCTGTTTTGCATCCTACCATCTGAACCCTAGGAGAGCAATTTGAGCGGCACATCTCTGTTTCCTAGTTGTGTTCAGTGGAGTTGATGTGTAATTTAGGGGACCTTTGCCCTTCAGAGGAGCGCAGTGCCACCGAGGCATGTGCTGTTGCAAAGTCATGGGAGCATGCCTGGAAAATGAGGCTCCTCTGTACAGGACATTAACTCATAAATCATGCTAATATTCTTACTGATAAATCTTCCACTGTGAAAACCTTTTGATACTCATCTGTTATTAAGACAAAAAGGTCTTAATTCCATTGGCTAACAACAATCTTCCAATTTTCTATAGAGCATTTAGCAGTCTAGTGAGATACAGACTTACATACACTGCACCTACATTTTTATTTCTGTAGCAAGACTCCAGAGGGTGGCAGGAGAAGTTTCCTCTCTAAAAGTCCTATTTTTGTCTGCCTAATAAATTTCAAAATTATGAGAGACTTTGACACAGATTTGTAGGTATTACAGCGGAAAGGGAGAGTGAAGCTGGAGTTCATGCTGTACCTGATCAAAATTCCTCAAATAATTCGTTTACATAAGCTGGAGAAAAAAGGTAGAAGGCAGTTTATTTGGATTTATTAGATTTTTGTTTTAAGCTGCCGTTCATTTCTAATTCTCACAGCTTCAGCAATGGGGAAGATGGTGTTGAGCAAATTGTGCCTGTATTGGAAGGATGTGGGCAGGAGCAGGTTTTCAGTGTCCACCAGTCTACCAAATGCTTAGACATCATTTACTGCAATTTCAGCTGGCGAAGTTTAAAGGCTGTTTATTTGCATTTGAAAACTGTTGCAATTTAAATCTTGAATAAGATTTCACTTTATTTTAAAATAGCACTGCCTGCACGAGTCTATTGTTACCTCGATCTTCTCTGGCTCATCTCAGTAGCTGTAGGTAAATAGTGAAAAGGCACATTAGTATCTGGACAGAGGATAGCGTGCATTGTACATCTGTATAGTGACCTTCATCTCTGAGGCTCCCAACCCAATCGCATATGTATGTAGATATATGTCATGCAGTTTCATTCTTTCATAAAAATAAACCTTCTAAATATTGCTGCCCAACGTGTATGATAAACAAGACTGAAAATACTAGTTGTACTCACTCAAGGTTTTCATCTATAAAGCTTAGTTCAACTTGGTGTGAACTCATAGGGTTATTTATAGTTTTCTGTTACTCGCTGCATCCTGTGTTTTGTTATGATGAAAAAGCTGTCCTTTTATCACTAAGCTGTTATATTCATGGAGTACATGGTATGAGGTTCAGTGCATCTAGTTTAGAGCTGTCACACAAATAAAAATGAAGAATGTATACTGGTGTTCCACATATGTGAACTTTTACGTTGTTTTTTTACTAAGACTTCTGCAGTGAGGTGCTGCTCCAAAAAAAAGCTCACCCAGGTCCTCTCCTTGAGGAGGAAGAAGGAAAGAGGAGAAAGTTGGTTGAAAAGGAGAGTTTGTTTGTAACACCAGCAAACATTTGACTATTTAGCAAAAAAGCTGATTTGGATTACAGTCAAACTAAATAAACCACTAGGAACCTGCAGTTCTTCAAGCCCGGCATACTCCGCAGAACTTCCCTAAGCTGAGTAACTTTGTGCTGGTTGCTGTGTGTCTGTCTGTAACTGAGGAATTGTGTAAGTTCTTCCCAAAATTCAGAGGTTTAAGTTGACTTTTGCCCTGGTGGGCAAAACAGTCTCCTTTTTTTTTTTTAATCCTCTCTTCACACTGATTGTACTATTTGCAGGTGTGACTTCATTACATAGCACTTAAGAGAATTTCTTTTTAAATTATGTGATTCTTTTGAAAAAAATCATTATTGTACAGCTGCAAGCAGTAGCCAGCTGTAAGTCGTCATGCGTAGATTTTCCTGTCTCCTGATGAACACCTAGTCTGTCATTGTGCTCTTCAGTCAGTTTCCCAGCTTCTTAATCACTTCTGCATTTCATCTGATACTTCCATCGGGCTTTCAGCATCCCCCCCCTTGCTGTAGGCGGACATAGGTGTCACAGGTGGGGCAGACTTCAGAGCACTTTGGGGTAAACTATAAACTTGGGTAAAAACTGGTGAAAATAAGTTTGCGCAGTTGTCTTTGGAGGTGTTGCTGGTTCTGAATGTTGCAGTAACAAGTGAATTTTTCAGGTGTAAGGCAAACTGCAAGTTAGCTGTGTGGTCTGAGTGACTTTAAACACCAAGAAACCTTGTTGGTCTCTCAGTGTAATCAGGATGTGTGTTGATCGAGTTAGCTTGTGGTGCCTTACAATTTCTTGGATTTCTTTGTTCTGTTCCCCTTTTTGTTCAGTTTCACTTGAATATAGCTCTTTGGAGAAAAGGCTTTTTTGTCCTGCTTGTACAGCACCGACGGTGATGTGTGCCAAACCTACTCTTTGGTGGCTGGGTGACTCTCCAGTGGACATACTTGTGGTGTTCTGCTCTGTTTCTCTCCTAATGATTGTACAAACCAAACTGTAAATACAACTCAAACATCTACTGAGTCAGACTGTTGGTTTTTTTAGCCAAGATGAATTTGACAAGTATGTTATTGTTGGTCTTGTACAATATTGAGAAATGCTTGGCATCTGTTTCCAACTACATCCTATCAGTAATCGTAAAACCAGACTAGAAACAATGAGAATAAAAAATGTTTCTTTTACTAAGGAATGATTGATTTTTTTCATATATTTTTCCAGCAGACATATTCTATTTGTGTTCCAGCAGTTATTTACATAACACTGCTGCTCTAAACCAGTGGATATACTTTGTTGTCACAATGGTCCTTTTGAATTCAGTGTCAAAACACATCGAATGTTGGCTGATAAACCAACCATGAAACTGCTATTACTTGAGATTTTTACGAAGGTCACTGTTCTGCTAGTTAACATGGCCTTTGAGACTTTGATTTACATGCTGACTTCTTAGGATAGAACATTTTAAGTCGGAGTTTTGAAAGTAAAAGCCATAGTTGAGAAAAGTTGAAATATGCTGTTTTCTTGCTTTTTTAAAAATTACTTTTGAAAACAACTCAAAATATCTTGACATGAATGTTCCTTGGTGAAAATGCATGTAATTAAAGAGGAGTTTGTTTTCATGAACAGGTGCCTTCCAAAGAGGGAGAATCTCAGTGCAAGGAGAAACACGCAGTTCTGCTTAGTCCTGTGGGAAAACTCGAGATATCTGGGTGTGAAACAGGCTTACATGAAATAAAACTTCCAAAAATGAGCGTGCTGCCAAGTGGGTAAGTTCATGTCCTATTGATCCTATGTTTATGTATGTGGTAGAGGAAAGAGATAGCCCAGAGGATCTAAGACACGACTATGCGTACTTGTTTTTACTAGCCATACTGGGAACACAGTGCTTGCTCCTGTGAGAGGCAAAAGCAGCCTCCAGTACCTTTCAGGAGTGGCAGCTCCAAAATGCATTTCTTTCTCTGCTGCATTAATGATATTAGCAAAGAAATGTTCTAAAATAAAAGTACTTTTAACACAGGTTTTGAAAGTACATCCTGCCCCCTAATTTTGGATACACATGTAAATCTGTCACTGAGGACTAAGACCTCCTTGCATACTTTGCAAATTTTGCAGACCTTTATCTAGAAATATATGTTCCAACAGGCAGAACTAGGATTGAATAATTGTTGTAATTACTGCGTACTACTTGTGAGAGCTTTGGTTGGTTTTGCATATCTGTAATGTTTTCTGGAGTTCAGAACAGATGATATACATGGCAGTGGAGGTGACGTCTCAAATAGAGGAGATATTGGTACATTTTACTGTTGAATATAAGTGCTGTTCAATCTGCTAAAGTACATCCGTCCTGTTCAGACCTTTGGTTTTCTTTTTCCTTATTTGCGAGGAAATGCTGAGTGACATTTTTAGAAGAAACACTGAATTCTTTCAAAATTACTAGATGCCAAATTTCTTTGCCAAATTCCTCTGCCAAAATGAAGGTTACTAATACTACTTATTAAGGCTGGTCTCTTCAACTGTTTTTTGGTAATAAAATTGCAACCTTTGCCACAGTCTGTTACAGCAGAGCTTTTCCTGACCAGACTCAAACAGGTTTGGCTTCCTTTGCTCCACATTATCCTTTTCTCCCCTGCTTTTTGCTTCTGAAGTTCTCCATTGTTTTGTGGGTTTTCCCCTTTTCTGTTTTCCTATCTCATTATCCTTGTAATTTAAATGTACATAAAATTAATCAGGAATATGAAGCATAATGTGTATTCTGGTTGAAATATGTTTTTGCCTCTAATATGAAAACCCTCAAGCCTCTGGATTTGACAGTTCTGCCAACTCCAGTGATATTGAAATAAGTATTTCAGTTTCTTCATATGCTGATTTCAGTATTGGATTTCTGCTGATGAGGAATGGAAATAAAGCGGTATTTAGGATAAGGCTGAAGCTTGCCTTTGCTGCAGAGCAGCATCTGCCTGAAGAACAACTAAGCAGATGAGGACTCTTCACCCTTGAGAAGAGGAAAACTCAGTGAGTGTGTAGAAGAATAGTAGGAAAAAGGTCTGTGGGCTCTCAAAGGTGACAAATACGAGAAACTGTGGTGTTCTTTATAATGCTAGATGTAAAGTGAATTGCATGAAAATAAAAGCTGAAGACAAAGAATTGTGAAGTTGTGGGTACTAAAAATACAGGCTCAAAGTGAAATGGCAGATTATTGGAAGAAAATAATTACAGGCTCTTAACTAGTAGAGCCCAAGAAGGTGGATGGGGAGGTATTGTTATATTGGGTGTGTCTGTGTCGTTCTCCTGGAGAGATAAGAGCAAAGGTCTCTTTTTGACTTCTGTATTTAGCGTTGAAGTTTTGAATATTTCACTTGATGGGTTGCCTTCTCTTAACAAAGTTTGCAGGGACAGAAATCGATCTTTCAGGCACACAGACCTTTTTCCAGGAAGTTACACGTGACCCCAAAAGCTCCGAGTACTTTGTTACTCATCTCTACCTGTGCAGATGAAAGATGCTGTTACTCACAAATGGTGAGTTGTTCCCCTCCTCAAGGGAGCATCACTGCAAGGCAAGGTCTGTCCTGTTTGTAAGGACAGATGCTGATCTCTTCGTTTATGGGAGCTGCCGTTTGCTCATGTGTAACATGGCCAAGTTGGCTGGTTGAAGAAGGATCTTGTGATCTTGTCCTTTAGGCAGACATCAGGCAATCTAGATCCTTTTCCTGATTCTTAATTTTTCTGATCTTGATCTTTCAATTTTCTCAGTGGTGAGCTGACTTAATTTCCTGGCTTCCCAGAAGTGTTGAGGCTTTAGTGGCATCTTGATAATTCTTAACTTAGCAGATTGCATGATTTATATGCAAAAAATTGTTATATTTTAGATGGAATGTTACTCAAGAGTGGTTCGATGTTAATGGTAAGCAGGATATTCTTACAATTACTTTAAGAATTTAAATCTGAAAAAGAGGTGGAAGGTGGGACTTTTATCTTTACCGATGGTAAAGTTCTAAAACTTTTAAAGCCATCTGTAAATGTTTGTGCTGAAGTATAACATTTAATCTCTTCTACTCATCGCTAGTGAATAGTTGTTAAATCTGGCCTCATTATTTTCGACAGAATAAAATAAAAACAAAACAGTGCCCAGTGTTTCTCCTAACTGGCTAATAAACACTATGTTAAGAACACTGGGTAGAAAAAAAACCATAAGGAACATAAAAATTGATTTTAATGGACCCCTGTCAGAGAACCATAATGAGCACAAGTCTGGTAATAAATATTGGTATTCTGCTCCACGGTGCTTGGGACTTTTCACGTAGAATTGCATGTAACAATCAATATAGATTTTAGGGTTTTTTAACACCAAAAATAAGTAAACCTTTGAAATATATGAATACTTAAGACTTGCAATCTGTCAGACAAACCTGCTAGTTGTAGAAAAATCTGATAAGAGTGCCTGGTTAATGGCATAATCGGTTTGTGGCGATCTTGCTCTTTTACAGCTTGTAAAATGCTGTGCAATTAATCACCTGAGATTACAACCTATTCTGTGATGGCTCTCCTTTAATACTTAAGAACACAGACTATAATGTAGACTAAAAGGAGAAGCAACAAAGTAAAATTCAGTTTTCAGTATGCTTGAAAGAAATTGATCTATTAATGAGATTAAACTAACTGTAATAACCTAAGGTTATTCTGTTCCTTGTGAAGCTGGTAGAGTTTAAAAGTCAAGGCACATCATGGCGTAATGGTTTCCGTTTGGGGAGGAGGAATTTTTATTCAAGCTTTTTAAATGTATGTGTATATATACATAAAATAAATTTTTGTGTCTGTAAGTGAGGTATTTCAGTTAAATGATTGTGAAAGCTTTAATTTACTGAATGCTAACTAAAATTGTTTCTAACCATTTTGTAATCTAAGTGCAGTGCTAACAATTGGCTCTCTTAAAACAGTAACTTGAAATCACCTATTTCTATTTTAGTATTTAAATTGTGGATTGACTTGTTCATTTATCATTCAAGTTGACATTGTCAATTAATAAAGTGCTGAAGATAAAGCCAGAATATATGATGTCAGCATCAAACTAGCTTAGGAATAATCAAATTCTTCGCATTTGATACCATACGTTGTACGACAGAGGTTGCAGTAGGTTTAACCTATGTACCACATCATAAGGAGGTGCATGCGTTGGGCTCACAGGCTGTGTAGAGATCTGTGCATTGGGCTGTTCCTGAAGCAAGTTGGAGTATATTGCTTCAGGGTTGTAAAGTGGGGCAAAAAGTATACCAAAGATGAAGCTTGTTTTTATGAATTTGTCTATTTCTAAGAACTTCAGATTCACAGTTCATATTTTCAAAAAAAGAACTAAAAGTACATATATTCTGTACATGTATATTTAGTACTATACAGCTGTTGTAGTTTTTCTTCCAGTCTATACAAATATAAGCATTAGTTTTGATCAAGAAGGTTCTCTTTCCTCCAATATTCCTGCCTGAAATATTGCTAGTGTTTAACTCTTTTTGCTCATGTCCGAAAGAAACTCACTTTTTTACTGCTGTTGTACTTCTGAGTGTCTTTAGCAGCTTTCAGAATTAGTTTTCTTCGTTATTCCGCTGTCGCCTGCAGTGTTCCCACGCTGGGACAACTCTGTTTTGAGAAGCTTTGTCTTACTCCTGAGCTGGAGGGGTAAATTATCTGCTTGGCGAGTAGGGAGTCACACTTGTGACTTCTGTTAATAGTAACAGAAACCATGCTTGTATTTTCCTCTGCTAAATATTTACAGCAGAAGATACTTTGGAAACATGGGGGTGTTGACTTGGCAGTTGGTAAGGCAGCAGGGAACAGTTTTTCCCTGTGTTGCAAAAATCCAAGTTCTTTCAGGAATTCACTCAGGAAAATTGCCCCAGGCTTCCCAGCTCGCTGTGCGGTCAGCATGTGGCAAGGGTTATCTAGCCTACACATGTACTAATGCAGTGAAATACAGTGGCAACTGGAGGATTTTAGTAAAAGAAAGGGCTGTAGTATAACATGCCTTGAGGTAAACTGAAACAGCTTCCAGTGTGTGGTTGGAAAATCTTGTCCTGCTGAGCACGGGGTCATGAACAGCATGACATACTACTATGTACTGATGAGCGTGCATGTGAAATGAAAGCTAAATTTGCCATCTGATTATTGGGCACAGATCCCAGGTTATGCTAATATTGACATCCACCATGGGACTTAAGGATGCCACCATGAGAAGCTGTTGAGTTTTCCACTTAAAAGCTTAGCTGAGCTAGCTGTGATCTGTCACTGCCATCCTTGGACAGGCCCAGCACTGGGGCAAGATGTGGATGACTTGGGGACAGCCACCCCCTTGCCACTGGGCTCCTGCTCCTCCAGCCTGGGGGCTGCCGGGGCGCACGGCTGGCTTGAGCTCCACAGAGGAACCTGAGCTCCCATTCTCTGCAGGAGACAATGTGTGCAGGTGGTCTGTTCCTCCTCCATAGACTTGGAACTGCGTGTTTGTCAATATGGATGTGAACTTGAATTCAAGAGACTGCAGAGGAGTTTTTGGCATTTCATGCATGTTTCTGAGAACTGAGGTTGGGCAGGTTGACTTGCCCAACTTTTGACTTGGTCAAAATGTGCATTTTCCTGGTGGTGTAGGAATACCCCCAACTTTCCTTTACACTATTTTCAGAAGAGAGATTCTTTTGGAAGCACTGTGATCCCATCTGTCCTCTGTATTTCTTGCAGGTTATTTGCAATTTTCTTTA
>NW_008824986.1:7913288-7913912 GCF_000699105.1 Pygoscelis adeliae | reverse complement strand
GAGAAGGAGGAACAAGGAGCCAGTTTGGCCATTCTTGTATTATTAATCTGCCTAAACCTTTTAAGGGTGAATCTGCAGTTCAAGAAGTTCACCAAGGTTTCAGTCAATCTCTCTCTGCCAGTTTAACATTATCAGAAACTCTCCAGAATCTCAGTTTAAACAGGTTTCCAGCTATTACAGATTCAAAGAAAATCTCAAGTGTGTGAAAATGCAGCGGATGCAGCAGTGTACAGGAGTCTGATAAGAGCCTAGAACAATAACTTGGAGAGGTGTGAATCACTCTGTTCATCTCGGAGGTATTTAATCATAGCCAGTGATGATGGTTTAAATGTCAACTTTGCTAACTGTTTCATTCCTCATATTGTAAAATTTACTGTGAGTGATATCTCACTTTGATGCCACAAGTGGGAGGCATTTGGGAGAGTGCCACTCCTCCTATTTTTCCAATAAGCATCAGGCACGGCTAAGAAACTTAGTGGAGCTCAGGGGCATACTAAAAACCAACTGAATGCGGAGTATGCGACTACTCCACTTAGCTGCTTTGAATAGATTTCTGGTTTACCGTGAACATCTGATGTGACTTATGTGAATAGAGGATTATTGGCAGTGTAGCTTCGAAGAGGT
>NW_008824986.1:7868374-7913158 GCF_000699105.1 Pygoscelis adeliae | reverse complement strand
TTTCCCCCATTTGTTTCTTCCTTAAAATTATTGTGTGAGAGCGGAGATTTTCTAATTAAAATGGTATAGAATAAAACCTGAATGAGACAAAGTACACATTTGCAGTAAAGAAGTTAATGGCTTTGGGGTGATCTCTAAATGTAGAGCGGGAGCAGGGAGGGGAAAGGTGTACTAGAGACCTTTTGTAAACTTAAGTTACTGGTACTGTAGGTTCTATAGACTCCAGGTTGTTTGAGGAAAGATGTGGTGTATCTGGTGGAACCAAGCCACTGGGTTCTGTTCCTTCTGCAGAGCCTGATGTTTCTGCTATTGAAGATGGGCAACTGTATTTACAACCATTATTCTTGTATAAGTAAAGCAGTATCACTGGTTGTTTCAAAGGCCAAGACCATTGTCCATATGAGTCATCCTATGGTCAACACAGAGTTTATAGACCTTATGAGTAGTAACATTAAAAAAAATAATTCAACATCTCTGCACCTTTTGGAAAATTATTCATTTTTGGTTGGTTTTCTTAACCGGTACTGTAGCAGTATTTGTCCTCTGTAAGGTCGTAGTCCTCCCCTAGGGGAAGATGTTAAAACACCGACTGTGGACAAGTCCAGATGCATTGCTTTCCTGCCAGCTAAAACAGAGCACTTACTCTTGTAAATACCATAATCATCCAAGCTGATGGCACTTACCAATGATCAAAGTATGTTTTACACGGCACTTTCCTTTTTTATAGTTTAATGTATTTAATTACTGTTTACAGTGACTGGAAAATGGTTCATTAGATGGATCTTTTGTAGGCGTTAACATAAACAGATTAGGTTTGAGATACAGTCCGCATTTGATGTGAGTCTGAGTGTGTTAAGTCCTTTGGTAGCGGCTAGGTGAAGGGCTTGCGCTGCTCCACATGTTCTCTGCTTCTGAGGTACCTTGTTCTCAAAAGCTTCAAAGTACTACTTTGGCTGGCTCAGAGAGCACCTGGTCCTTCTGGGGTGATGCTCAACACATGGGGCAAAATCCACGCGGGATTTTAGACGTCTAGTTCCCCTGAAAATGAGGGGAACGCTGTGTGTCTGAGGCAGTGCAGCAATACACATGGGCTCTGTGTTGGTCTGGTCTTTAGGCTGCTTCTCTTGTGTTTTAACCCTTCATAATCCTGACAATCTTGATTTATATACTGATGCGTAAAGTGAAAGCATGTTTTGGGTGCCTGTGTGGAACAGTCACCAAAAGGAAAAGGTCAGTCTTACATCTTTCTCTAAGCATTTTTTTTTTCTAAATATCTGTTAACTTGTGGCACTAAGCTTTTGCAACTCTTGTTGAGTTTTCTGTCACTTGTCTTAAAAACAAAATATGCAGAGGCCTTAATAGGAAGATGATGCCTGTTACTCCAAATTACTTCAAAATTCCAGGAAGGTGGTATATTTAAAAAAAAAAAGAAAGAAAAAAAAGAAATATTACTTTCTCTGGTAGAAGTGTCTACAAATATCCAGGCATCAATCTTTATTTCAGGAGATTCAATGGATGTGGCAGGAAGAGTTATTATATAGCATAGTCCTCCTTTTATTAAAAATAAACTGGGCTAGGTTTTTTCATAGTTTCTTGTGGAGACGCTACAGATTGTTTATGCTGCATCAAGATAAGAAAACTTTTTATTGGAAATAGTGTTTCAAAAACTTAAGCTCTAAAAACATGTAGAAAGTTTAGACTTTGTCAAAGCCTTACACGTAGTACAGCTCAAATATGTATTTTCATATGTTTTTAGAAATGGTTTGCAGGATAAGTTTTACTGTCAGGTGTGGATGGTGAACTTTATTTTGCATGATTGGCAAAACCCACATTCCTCTTTCACTTAAACTGAAGTGAATCTCAAGCAACTCCACTGTAATCAATACTATACTTCAGATGTATTATTCTTCCTGACAGCACCGCTGCATTTCTAGTCATCTGTCAAAGACAGTATTACAAGATTCAAATAGGAATGATTTTTTGCAAGTCTTCAGTTATGTGTTTGTCCCTAAATCTAGCTGGACAAGCTTTTGAGGGTTCTATGTAAAAAATAAAATAAAATAAAAATCCAGATTTCTACTGGGCAGTTATTCATGCTAATAATCTGATGTTTTAAAACCTTTAACGTTAACAAGGACAATGCCATGTCAAAACCCTAGAAGACCTTTTTCAGTGTGCAGAAGAACAAAAAGCTTTGCTGCTTGACCGGTGTGTGTTCGTAAACCTTGATGGTTGGCCAAGACTTCTAAAGCAAGAAATGTTATAACAACCCAGTGATCGCATTTTACAGTGATGATATTTTAAAATGGCAAAAATAACAACAAACTGTATTAGGTAATATAACTTGTGCACTTGAAAATACCACAAATATGATGGGTTTATTTCTAGTGCAGAAGATGTAGAGCTGTAATAGTGATGAAAAATAATTTCGCCAAAGAGGAGTGTGAGAATTTTTCTATGCAGCATCATCTCATCAAGAAATTTCTTAGGAAAGAAATCTCTTAGTGACACCCCGCCCTATACTATGCCACGGATACTATGCCCGGTGTGTCTTTACTAACTCTTCTGTAATTCAGGCCATGAGTAGAACCTTTCCGCTTCTCATGCCAGAGGTAGATTAATGCGGTGGAGCGTTTTTCCATTGCAAATCCTTGCTATAAAGATGGGAAAATGGGCTGCGTAATGACATGGATTATGTTTCTATTATGTATCAGAATTAGTGGGTATTCTTAAATATTGCAAGTCTTTATCTTGGTTTTCTTCCCAGGCTTCTCTAGTCCTCGGAAAAAATCTAGATACGTAGACAGATAATGCTGAGAATAATTTAAAGCCACAGAGCTGTTTTGAGATGAGACAGTGAGATGTAAGTATGGACACCCATCTGGATAATAGGAACCCTTCTTGCAGCTCACCTTAAGTGAGAGAATTGAATTAGAAAAAGTGTTTTGGTGAGAAGTGCCTGTGATATCTACCTGAAGAGCCTTGACTATGCAAACGCTATGTTCAGAGCACTGTACAGTGTTTGAGACGTGCCAGGATTGTTTGGGTTTATCTGGTGTTGAGTGGCTTTGCCCAGCTCTAGCTGGAGGTGGCAGCTGCAACAGCTGGTCATTGTTTGCTACTTTGGTTCATGCATTTGCAGTGAAACTCACAAAGATCACATACTACCAATGCTTGTGCTAATTACAGGTGTTCTTAAAATGCCTGCCTTAATCCCCTCTATAAAGAGGATTTAAGATGTCTAACTTGGTAGGACAAAGCACAGTAAATCATCCTGGAGTGCAGAGCTTTGAGGCAATATATGTCTTTAACACACGTGCCACTTCTGCAATGGCTCACCTTTGCAATTATAGTGATTTTCAGTTAAATGGCAAACAATCTGCAGAACACCATGCCAGAAAAGAAAGAGTTAAATTCTAAAACCTTATCCTGTAACTGTAAATGCCATTTTTCTTCACAAATGTAACCTTTTAACATTTATTTTTAGCTTTTACATTAATATATGTAAAAATATTAAAAGCTCTTGTATATTACATTAAAAACTTATGTCAGCTGCCCTGCTTTTTCCTATTTATTAAAACTTTTCAAGCAGTGAAAACATTTTACTTGTTAATGAGGGGAAGAAGGAAAATTAATGACATAGAGCTTGGATCTTCCAAGATGTCTCCTTTTAACCATGCAAAACCAGCTCTTTTTCCCACACTATGTAGTTTAATTTCTGTGCTAGGGTTCAGTAAGCAAATGCAAATAGATTTAATGATTTGCATCAGTAGATCACTTCAGTTTAATATCCTCTGATATTTTGGTCAAGGACTCTTCTTTAGAAGGCTAGTGCTGTTTTGTAGAGTAAAAATATTAATAATGGTGGCATTGTTGTGTTCAAGTAAAGCAAGGGAAATGTATAACTTATTCAAAAGCAGCATCTCATATCTTCTCACTAGGATCATGCAGTGGAAAAGCTATCCAGAAAAAGACACTTAAGAAATAATTGTGAATTGCTGATCATATTAAACATTTAGTACTGGTTTCCATATCACATCTCATCTTATTCTCATTTTGCATAAGAATTTTAAAATTCTGATAAGTAGTACTCCTAGCAATGGTATGAAGTACTTAACCCTGGGATGGGGCGGTTGCTTCTTCGTGGTTTTGGCAAACAGAGCTGGTGCTACATCAGCCGGGAAGGCTGAAGATTGCAGTGGGGCACTGCTGTATATCCCAGACCTCGGGCTGCTTCTGAAAGCCTCGAGCTTCTGGGTTTTCCTTTTGCTGTCAGTATCTCTAGGTACAGAGCTGTTCCTAGAAGTGTGGTGACTTAAACTGTATATGTATTCTGATGGTTAAATCTAAGTGTCTAAATCTTCAGTGTCCCACTGAAGTCTGGAAACTTTGGCTTCAGTAGTTCTCCCGTGTAGTTCTTACAAACATTTCTGAGTTTCAAAGTCTTAAGTGTGTCATAAGCAGTTATCAAAACCAATAGGCAGCAACTGAGCTGCTCCATGCCACCAGCATTACATGCCAGAAGCCAGTAAGAGTGACGCGGTGGGAGTTTGCTATGAACCATGGAAGCCACCTTTAAATAACTAGAGTCTCCAAATCAGACCCCTGTTCTAATGGTGGACTTCAGCCTCCCTGGTATCTTGTGAACAGGCAACATGGTGGGATTCAAGCTCTCAAGATGCTTTCTGGAGGATATCAAGGACGCTTTGTTGATGCATGGCCCTGGATGGGCAAGCCAAGGATGGTGCACAGCAGGATCTGTTGCTCACTAATGAGGAAGAGCAGTTTGGGGATGTGGGGTTGGTGGCAGCCGTGGCTGGACTGTGAGACACTGCTGCTGGATCCTGCAGGAGTGAGAAAGGAAAGAAGCAGTGTGCAGACTCGGGGTTTTAGGAGAGTGGATTTTTGGGAAGGTAGTAGGTGGCCTCCCATTGGAGGCAGCTGGAAAGTGCGGATGTTCAGGAAAGCTGTCAGACCCTCCAGGGCAGCATCCTTGTGCTCGAGAATGGTCCATCCCTGCACTTGGAGACACCAGCTTGTCAGGAGACCACTTGGCAAGGTGGGGAGTGCATGGAGGAGCTCCACTGCAGAAAGGCAGTGCATGAGGGTGGAAAGGGACAAGGATACAAAGGAAGATTTTTGGAAACCTTGCCTAGGCTTGTAGGGGTGATGTCAAGAAAGTGAAACCTCAACTAGAGATAGGAATTGAAAGGGACATGAAAGGCAACGAGAAGAGTTTCTGCTGCTGCATTGGTGGTCAAAGATTGAACAAGGAAAACGCACAGCTCCTGGTGAACAGGGCAGCTGGTCTGTGCCTCACCAGCTAGTTAGTCCCTCACCACAAGGTGCCAAGTGACAATGGACCCAGGTAAGGAAGAGGCTCTTGCTGCCTCTGTCAGCCCAGCCTGGGGAGGATACTTTGGACTGGAGCTCTCCTGAGGTCCTTTCTCACTAGGATTATCCTGGCAGCCTGTGAATGCTTTAAGATACCTTGAAAACAAACATCAATAAGAATGTTTACAGAAAAAATTGGAGCTTTGCTTTCAAAGATATGTTGTCCCCAAATCCTGGTGACGTTAACATACAACAGGCCAGCTTTGCAGTTCCTTTCTTAAAAATCTGTAAAAGAAACTAATTTTAATCAGTCTGTTTTGTTTTCTATAAAATTAAAATGGAGTATGAAGCAACATAAATGAGATGATTAGTGTCCAGGGCAGTGGAAGTCCACTTTTGGTCATGATTGGATACTCACTTCAAAGTTGCTAAAGTAAATACAAGTCTCAAAATGCATAGTATAGAAGCATGTCATGGGAGAGCGGTGCTGTGTAAACAGCGTGTTTGTACAAGCAGGTTTTTCTAAAGATTCGCATCAAGGGGTATTTCTTGGCTGATGATATCAGTGTGTCTCATGTGAGTTTATAGAAGGGCAGAAACTGGGAACTATCAGCATCCCGTCTTCCACTGGTTTGTGTGCGTAGCCTGTCTTGTGTCTTCTGTAATACCTTGGTTTAAACAAAATAATAATAAAAACTTCTTCAAACGGCCTAGTTATTCTGCTTGCTTTTTAAGAATTTATCTCTAGAAATCCCTGGCGTTTTTTTGATAAACTTCCTTTGACTAAGTTTAAGTTCTAGGAACAGAGACCACTTTACTGTGTTTGGATTTTTTTTGCTTCTTCATTAAGGTGTTACTTCATTTTGCTTGTTTTAATGAAATGATAGTTTGGGAATATTTCTGTTTTGAGTCTGTTCCAAATTCACATCTTGTTTGGAATAAGCATAGGATAGAGGACATTAATTCTTGGTCCATATTGGTTGCTATCATAGTTCCTTGAACTGTGCTGGATTTAATGAAATCATAAATAGAAGTCAATGATAGCCTATTTTAATCTTGCAGACCTCCTTGCAAATCGGACGAGAAGGAAATGTCAATGTAGTGGTGATGAGCAGAACTGCATCCTCCTCAGATTCTTGAAAAAAAATGACAGAAAATATTTGAGTTATGAATTCATTGTCGAAGGAGTCATCTCTTCACCAGGAAAAAATGCGAACTGTTCCATCTATTCAGTGTTAGGATGGTTTCATTGGTGTTATCAGTAGTTGCCTTACTACATAGTCTTTAAATCTAACTTTCCCAAATTCCTTAAAATGGTTATTCATTAAAAGATTAAATGAGAATAATTCCAAGGATAAATACCTTGTAGATGAACACCCAGCAGCCCATCTTTGCTAGTTCTCAGAGATTCTGGTTAAGTAGAAATAAGTTGCTATTGGCTTTTGAAGAATTTAAGGTTGTTTAGTGCATATAATCCTTCAAGTGATAAATACTCACAATAGCCTCTTTGCTTATTAAAATGAGTGCTTGCTGGTGTTAAAAGCTTTTTTTGATTGCTTCTAAACTTCTGAGTAAATATATTATACTGTAGACAGCAAATATGAAATGTTGGTGATCAGCTAATCAAATTAGCTATCAATTTCTTTAATTTTGACATTTGAGAGGCTTACTGTTGTAGTCTGCTAATATGTAAATTGTTATTCGTACTAACAGATTTTTTTAATTGTATTTTATTTTCCTAAGGAACTTTGTCGATTTATACATGGTGTAAGGATTGTCTAGTGTGAAACAGGACTATTGCAGAGGACCTTTCTTCTGCTTGTGCTAGTTCAGAGCAAGAAGTAATGAGGTGAAGTTAAAAAAACTCTGTACTTCAGATTATCAGTCCATTGTTTTCTTGTCATTTGTTCTTCCTCCACTTCTTTATTAATGCATGTACCCTTGGTTTTGTCATTCCACAGTTAGGTTTTGCTTGTGTTCAGATGATGATGATGATTAACATAGTCTTTCTGTGCATCCTGCTTCTGGTAATGTTTCATCAGTGTTACGCAGTCTTTGAGGGTGGATGAGTTTGTTGTTTCATGGACACTATGACGCAGATTCATATAGCACTGCCACTGATTTAAAATATACCTACACACACGGATATCTTATTTTGGAGGTGCTGGGCAGACACTGCCTAGCTTGGTGTCAGCTTGGCTCCTGTGACGAGGGATGGCATCTAGTGCTTACTAACAGAGTTTTAGCTGCAAAAATGTGACCACTTTCTATTCCTGATGGAAGGCCTCTCCAGAGCTGGAAAGAAAACATTCAAAAAGCCTAGTTTTTGTCACATTCATTGAACTACATTACTGGACAGCTAGACATTTCTCATCACATATGCAGAACCAAGTTGGTAGACTGCCTACCTTACAAAAATCTAGGATTCCATAGATTGTTCTTACCATGGAGTCTGGGCAATTAGCTTATTTTTCAAGTTTATTTCGGTCACATGCACTGCAAAGGTCCAGGATAGGGGCTGTAGTTTAGCTGCGGTACAGCCTGTTGCACAAGGACAGAGTGCTGCTTTGTCCAGTGTGTGACACTGAAATGCTTCTCAAGTCCTTATTTAACAGATAAGAGTAAGCTGTTTATTTTCATCTTGCCTCAACCAACCTGTGGCACTGAAGTCACTCATATTGAAAGGACTTGAAAGTCCACTTTAATAAGACAGATGCTTTTAGTCCTTCATGCTCCAATAGGAAATGTCTAGATTTTCCTAAAAGTGAAATAAGGGTTATATCACAGATTGCTGTCAAAGAGAATGAGTATTTCTGAAAGAGTGGCTGTTGGGTTCATGGGTGGATCAGTCCATGCTAAACATAAAAAGCATGCTGCTCACTAGTAATACCTATGGCTATCAGACAGTTGTTGCATTTATTAATGTACAGAGCATTATGGAAGTACACCAAGTTTTTGATGGCTGTTGTATTAGACCTAGAGCTCCTGTGGTATGTGGTGCTACAGTAGACTAATGTGTAAATTACAACCGTGCTGATCAAAATACAACTTTCAGAAAACCTCTTGTGATGGATAACTGCACTTAACAGCCTGGTGTGTAGATGCCTGGATATAAGGGAGAAGGAGGATGGAGAATATTTCCTGCCTTATTTTTTAAACTCCTTAGGCTCAATGAACTGACTTGGGAGGAGTTTTTGAAAGTTTAAACACAGTGTGAAACTTGGTCATAAATATAAATCAGCTTATATTAAGGCAATTTGAAATGTAATACCTCAATAATTTGGAAGCAGTCATTCTTCACAGGTCATGAATGTTCTTCACCTCTGAAAATAGTTTGTTCTAATTTTAAATGCTGACATGAACACTTGAAGAATATATAAAATGTCTTCTGTTTATACCTCTGAAATTCAAAAGTCCAGACTGACCTGTTCTCTGGGTCGCACCCTTTCCGTCTCCCCGTCACAGAGCACCTTAGACTGTCTTGACTCTCCCCACCTCTACTTGAATTCTTTGAAATAGTCTGCTTCTGTTTGATTTCTTCTGCTGATGGCAGGGACAACTAACCAAGGTGAATGTGGTCTTCTGTGGGGGTTTTGTTGCTTGCTTTTGAAGGCTTTTTGCACTTGCACATTTTGGGAGGTTTTTTCTGCTTTTGCTGCTCTGGTTGTGTACTTGTCTGTTAAACCAGATCCCTGTTTTACTCGGCTCCAGTGTTGGTTGCAATTTCTGTTGGTCATGGTTGGGATCACCTATCAGCTCCTGTAGGTCAGAAGTTTTCTGTGTGCTGGGTAATATTGCTTGTGACTCTGAGGTTGTCCAGATGCTCTTCATTTATGCAGATATCCTCTGGGTTTTAAGATTTATGTTTCAGTGTGAAACAGAGGATATCCTCAGGGTTGTGATAGCATGTCTCACTTCCTGTCTGTTCTGGGAAATACTTTTTTAAATTCTTTTTCGTAGAACTCATAGCAATAACAAAAGCAGGCAACAAAAGAATACAGGAACAAAAAAACATTCATGACATATATGACTTCCAGTGCATGCAGGTAACTTGAGAATGAACAAAGAATCTTTTGTCTGAAGTAATGATAAATCACAGTTTAAAAGATGCCAAATGGCCAAAAAAACAGCCCCCAGGTATAATGAAGCTGAAGGAAAACAAAAAGTAGCTCAGATATACATTCTTGGTAACACTTTCTACTTGCTGATAGTGCTGTGTTCGCATCTCGGATGAGTCAGACTCTTAGCTTCCCTATGATGTGGATCTAGAATCTTAAATTGTTTTATAGGCTTCCGAATTGCAGGTACAGTAAAATTCTTGCTTTGAAAGCAGTGTTACCTAAACAGTCACTTTTTTTTTTAGTCCAGCATGCTAGGACTAAAAATTCCTTTTCATTTTTTGTTGGATTTTTTGTAACTTATACATGAGTGGCGGCAAAGGGCTACTTCAGGTTGGGTTTAGCATTTGAATCACTGAAGGTATTTCTGAATTCTGTCAGTTTGCTTATTGATATTCATTCCAAAAGCTTGCTGCATCTTAATTCTTAGTTTTATTGAAATCTTTAAAAGAACTATCAGAATGAGCACATATTTACTAATTTATTAAATAGTAGCATTGCTGAAATAACAAAATAAAATACTACCAATTGTGACACTTGTGTATTACGTTTTTGCTTTGTCTCAATTCACATTGTAACTTTGTCTTCACTCAATACTTTTCTTTCAGGTCTATAACTTTGTTATCAAAAATCTATAGTAATTGGGATAATTTATGACCAAGCTAACTCTAGCTCTCACAACTTAACTACAGGCTCTGTCAAGGTAGCACTTGCAGAATTGAAAGGTCTGCTTTGTTTTGGACTCCAAAAGAGACATCTGTGTATGTTAATTGGGAAATATCTTTTTTTTATTCATCCAGCACTTTTAAATTGGGAGTCCTGTTAAGTACTGACTTTCCATCTTGAGTAAACTTTTCAACTGGTAAGGAATTGAATTTTTAAAATAATCATATTTTTCTAAATATTGTTCCGTCATTTAAACTAAACTTTCATGACATTGCTTCTAGCTAAGTAATCCAGCATATGACTGCCTTCTTTATTTAATAGATACCAATGAAAAGTGCATTCCCAACGCCCTCATCAAACAATGCGGGTGGCAGCATCAATCCATGCATAGGTGGGCAGTGTTACGTGATGCAGTGACTTTTATGTCCACCAGAAGTCCAGAATTAGGTTTCAGCCTACAGAGGGGTTCACCAGTTGAGCAGAACCAAGAACCTGTTTCAGTGGACCTTCTCAGTAATCATGTTTGTTATTGTACGAAGGGGGAGCCATGTTGGTTAGTTGGGATTGCAAAGTATTTTGTATCCACCCCAAAGAAATGCATTGCAGCAGATCCCGCCAGTAGCTCTCTCATCTGTGTTTTGCTGGATGACCTCGCTGTTTGCACAAGGAAGAGTTGGAGACTGGGGCTTGGAGCTAAGCTGAAACAAATAGCAGTCTTTCGAAGGCTCTTGCAGAGTCATTTTTAAATGGAAAGGTTATCCCTTGTTGATAAATGTTATGCATTTATATTTGTTTTATTTATATTGTTCATCTAAGTAGATGCTGGAAAGAAGATGATGGTCTTTCCTTGGCAATGCTGATTGAAATCCCCTTTCCCCTCACCTCACCATTGGGAAGCTGGTACTGCAGCAGGCCAAGAGCTTAGCACCAGTGTTAGAGATACACATCAAGGGCTTCGTCTGTGGTCTTCATCCTGTACTTGTTGGGTTTGTTGGCACAGAGGCTGTTTTATGGTAGTGCTTCAGGATTTTCCTCTTGCTGTTCAGCTTTTGTGACGGCTACTGCTGCCTGGGGTTCCTGCTTGTTGGCGGCTCTCTTTTGTCTTGTATGTGGTCTCCTTCATTCCTGGGTCTGGGATAAATATGGAACTGCACTTCTTGTTCCACTTTCATTGTAAATTGCTCCATAAAAATTCTGTGTCTTTGTAGTTATTGTCTCATCTTTCATACTTGAGGGAATACATTTGCTGTTGTATCTGTGCTGTGCTTATGCCTTCCTAGTGTTTTCCCTTCAGTGTTGGGCTGAAAAAGTCTTGAGCAATCTATTTATTAAAGCACTCTTTCTAGTTCCTGATACAGCTGGCTATCTTTCCTTTAGGTTCCTGGGTTTTATGTGGGACTGGTGGTTATATTTGAAGGAAGGATACCCAGCTGTATCTAACAGTAAGTTTTCGTAGTGTGTGAACTCATAATATTGCACTTTAGAGTGGCTCAGATCCTGATTCCTTGTCCTCAGAATTGGAGAAAGAAGATTTTGATTTCTCTTTTGTAACTCTGCACAACTCAGATTTCCTACCACTTTTTCTCTTATTCTAAAATGCAGGTACAACAAAATACGATTCTTGGCTTATGACTTCTTTAGTGGGAATTAGCTGGAAGAATTCACAATTCACAATTGTACAAGGCTAGCACGTGAAAGAAACACTTGCAGTTACTTGTATGGTCATGCTATCTCATCATATTTAGATGTTTTTCTACAAGATTATATGCAACTTGTGTGCATGTTTTCAGTTAAATTATGAACAAAACTTATGAAAATGTTTCACATGAAAATGCTGCAATTTAAACATTTGATGCTACTTTTTCGTAATCAATGGAAGAGTCATAACTTTGGGCTTTCTGTTGCTATCTTGTGGTAAATTGAGTGAGAATACACAAACCTTTATTTTCAAAATTTATGGGAAGACCCAATATTTCAGTACACTTTTCATGTTTTTCAGAAATAATTATTTTCTCTTGTAACTTCTAAATATTCACCTGTGACAAAGTTGTAAATTTTTTCTTGATTTTGTGCAGGGAAGAACACCCATCCTTTCCCCAATGCGATAGCATTTCTAAGAACTGAAAGAGCAAGGAAATGCTTTTTTCTTTTGTTGTAGGAGTAAAATAGATTCCAGAAAAAAAACTATTTTAATTTTTTTTTGGTGTGGTTTTTATTTCTCAAGCTATACTTATTAGTGTAATGCATGGCTGGAGGAAAGATCAGGAAAGCTGTTCAGGAAGTGGAGTGCAGTCAGTTTATTAGGTTGCATTATAGGAACTGTTTTTCTGCTGAAGAGTTGGACGTTTCCATGAGTGTCAGGTTATGGAACAGTTAAGTTACAACCCAACTGACCTTAATGAAAAATACGGAGCTCTAAGGGGAGGTTGAAATCCATTCCAATGTCCTCTAGCTTTGTTCCAGAAAAACTCATTTAGGGTGAAATCCTCGTGGCCTCTTTGATTTGCAAGGGTTGAAACAGTGCAAACGCTGTTCTGTTTGGAAGATACAATATTTAGCCATAATGCAGATGCCTTCTCTCATAATGAATGTGAATGGACTCCACATGAATGTGAATGAACACGTAGAGAAAAATTAAGCTGCAGTTTGCTTGTATTTGCACATTTTACAACAGAATTGCTGCCAGTTGTGTGATGTCTTAAGTGTTTGACATCAGATACAATGCTGCAAGAGCATGTATTTTGATCTTCATGTACCAATAAAAAGTTTCACATCTTTATCATCTTAAAATATCTTCAAGGATAGAAAGCTATCTGTAGCCTGATAGCTTCTGGGTTTAGGAATGTTAATGTATAAAACTGAGGAAAAAGAGTTGATGCCAGTGTTTTTAAGAGACATAAAAATATAGCCAGTTATGTTAATGAATATCCTTGCCGAAGATTTAATCTCTTACTCTTTTTTAATGTTGTTCTCCTGTAACTAAACACATCCCAGCATATATTATTTGAGCTGCTTTTGCTCAGGCATCTTCTCAGTTCCTTCATGCAGTTACTTCTTATTAATTACATTTGGACTGCAGTGCATGGAGGTGAGTAGGATTTGTGGCTCTGGCCACTGTAGAAGCACACGGGGTTTGGCTATGCCGAGGAGCAGAGTGTGGTACAGAAATGGCATGTGAGTCCTGAGAAATGAAGCAGCGTTATCACATCTCCTTGGGCAGAACAATCCTGATCCAGCCAACATTCCCTTGGTGCCCAATATGATACCTGTTCTGTTCTGTATGGACTTTCCAGCTTAATTGGAGCAGTGTGACCATCCCTGCATCTGGGCCTCGTAGGTATGTCAATAGCAATAAACTAGAGATGGCTGTGGTCAGCCTTTGTCAATCATCTTTCACCTTCATTGGGATGGAGGAGACCAGAAGGAGACTGTAGGGGAGCTTAAACGAGGCATTGATTTCCAGGGAGAGAGAAGTGGTGGGATATTGAAGTGAAGGAGAAGCTGACAGTAGTGGTCTGTTGCAGTGAGTTGGAAACCAGCCCTGGCTTGTGCAGCCATTCCGTGATGGAGCTGGGAAGGCTGGATGGCGGGTGATGGTAATCCTCCTGGGAGAAGAGGGGATCTGCAGAGACCTGTGGTGTCCTCTGCAGGGGGGTGGCATGTCATCTGATAACTGCAGTGGTGGTAGGTACTCATGTGTGGCATCTGGGATTTTGCTTATTCAGCTTTAATTTTTTGGTGTTCTGAGGTGGTAGTAAACTAGTCGTTAATGTCATGTTACACCATTGTTCTCTTCCCCAAGAAGTCTGATAACAGCGAGTTGGATGTTAAACACCTCAAAGAAACTGGGGTCCTTTGTTCACCTCGGACAACTTTTCAGTGTCGTCATTTCAAAAATAGGGTTATCGTCACAGCATCAGTGACTTCCTTAAAATCCTTGTGGTGGCACATTACAGGGCTGTTACTCCCGGCTGGAAGATGTAGCTTTTACGATATGGAGATGTATGTGGCCATCCTGGGGAGTAAGTGGCTGTAGCTACCAGGCTGTCTGGATGGGTGGCTAAAATGTCTCCCCACAGATGATGGTGGGTTACGGACGGCTTTATGCTGTGCATCGTCCACGTCGCCTTGGAAGCTTCAAACAGTGCAGCAGGACGACAAATCCGTCCATGTACAGTAGGCATTAACTATTTCATGAGAATATCTGAACTTTGAAAGTCTTTCTCCGTATGTACAGCTTTGTACTTGAAAGAGGGTTGAATATTGACCTAATTTGTCTTTTAAAAGGACACAGAGTTTTACTAGAATACTTATGCTATTGAACTAGACAAATGCAGGTACTATTCCTTTGGTAGTCGGTGCAGAAGGTTGATGTGCTCTAAGATTTACTGTGCATCACCTTAGCCATCATTCCCATAAGTATTAATTTTAACTCCACTAATAAGAAACTGAACAAAAGTGGAATTATGAGTTCAGTAGTATTCTATGAAAGGTCAGTTGTTAAAAAGGCAGAGTCTGACATTCTGTGAAAAAGGTGCCTTCATTAATCATCCTGATAGGATAGCATAGGATATTCTTGACCAATACCCGCAAACCGCACAGTGTAATGCTTCGGGAAGGGGTGCTTAATTCTTTGTATAAAAACAAGGATTAGGTGAATGAGTGCGGAATGACCATTTTTTAGTACTGTAACACTACTATTTCTCAATTCAAAGTATAGAGAAATTAATGGAGACTTTTTTTATAAGACATACTGTCATTATTTTAAAAGTTTGTTAATTTTATAGAAGCATCTATTGTTATGGGAATAATATTTAAAAACACAGTTTATAAGAATATAAATGTGATAATATCAAACACCAATATTCATGTAATTTATAAAGTATTTATGACCTCTTAGAAGTATTCTTATTATATTGTTTAAATGTGCAGCTTTGTTTCCGAATAATTCATCTCTGTAAATCTTGACCAATTACTCCTGTATGAACCTAACAGTTTTAATTGCAATGTATAATGTTTTCCTGTGTAAAATTATTAGATTGAATTGTTAGTGTTTTTCCTTGTCCACCATAGTGATGGCAATTTTAAAGTTAATACAAATTATATAAATTATTAAATACAGGCCTAGTGGAACATTAATCAGTAGAACATCTTTATTGTGACTGTTCCTGAGAGATTATGTTCACCATGATGCCCATTAATGCACTGTATTGTAAGAGTCGATGTCCATTACAGAATCCCCTTTGTTACTGGTGTCAGGTCTAATTTAGGGCAGCAAATCTCAGTCCAAGTTGAATATGCTTTTGATATTTGGTGAAAAAATATGATTTTGGAAGTGAGGGGTCTCACCTGTTTAATTTTTTAAAAGTTATTAGTCTGTCTAGCATATACTGTAAAATGCAAAGTCTGCAATAGTCTTTTTCCCTTTAATGTCATAATTTTGCATAATGGCTGTTTGTGCTACATTGACTAGGTCCATGGATTGCTTAACATAAATGATTACATTTTCCTATGATTATAAACTCCCTCCATTAGAAATACTGTACAAAAACTTGTAAATGATTTGTTGTTTAAGCTTTCTACTTCATTAGCTACAATATACACTTTACGAGAGTCATTGTCTAAGAGTTAGTAATATTTGTAATGAGCTGTATAATATGGGCCCTTTTACTAAATTTAAAACCAGATGGTATCTGTTAACAACAGTTTATCATGCAAATTGAACCCTAGCAAAATTTCTTTCAGTGGTTATGTTGCTGTAGGCCAAATCACGGTGTCTTGTTGTTTTGATGTAATAGCAAAAGGAAATAATTGTTGCTTTAGACAGTTGTGACAGATGCAAACTAATTATGGTCAAAAGTCCCCAAGAAGTAAAAATTCAAGCCTTTTACTCTATTGAAAGATTTAGGTTTTCTTCCATGCCTTTAACACACACTTTGATATTTAGTTTCCAAATTTGTCATTTCTGCACATCATTGCAGATTTTATAGATACATACTTGTGATTTTTCTCACTTAAGTTATGAAGCAGCTGTGAATGAGAATTTCCCTTTTGTGAGGACTTGCACATATTGATCTGAACAAGTGAAAAGATCAGAGGATGTAATATACACATTTTTCTTCTAACTTTGAAAATGAAAGGAAAATTGGATCATATTAAATCAGCAGTCTTGAAATTATACTATCAAAAGAATCCTCTCACACAGTGTATTTGTTGCTAATCCTGCATGGGGGAAGACTTTAAAATTGAAGTAGAGTCCCTTTTTGTAATACCAATTTTTCCCCTCAAACTCAACAAAATTAGTATTTTTTAATTTGAGGCATTGAGTGCTTTCATTTCTGCTCTTAGAAGAACACAGGTTCAGTCTTGTATTTCAGCGTGCTGGAATTAATGCTAACAATAGGCAAAATCTGATCATGTGTCCTGAGTTTTCTGTGGTTTTTTTATGCTATTGATGAACAGTGCCACTCTGGAAGGTCTCGTGAGTTCCCTGCATGCCGCACTGCCCATCACATCTACTTGGGAAGAGGCATTTTGCCTGTTCAGCTTCTCACCCGCTTTCCCAGCGTGCTGGCTGAGCCCAGCCCTCTGGCAGTCTGCCCTCTTTCCTTTGACTGGTGGGGCAGAGTAGGAGGCGATACGTGATAGGAACCAGAGAAGACAGAACTTACCTTTTAGTTTTGTTGAAGGAAATGCTTGATAATCCCAGCCAGGACAGCTGATTAAAGCCAGGACCATTCCCATATGAAGAGGAGCGTGGTGTGTGAGCAGCAACGTTGTGCTGGGACCGTGAGGAGCCTTTCATCTGCTACAGAGAAGAGGAAGTTTTCTAGACCAAGCCTGTAGTGTAGGCTGGAGATGATCACACGGAAGATACTATGAAGAGGAGGATCAGGTTTTCACTGTTCTCTGCATGTGGCTCCAGGGTTTTGGGTTTTTTTCCATATAATAAGCAATCTGTTCCAGGGGCGTCGCAGTGTAGGGCTCAGTAATAGCAGTCTTTTGTTCTGAGATACATCCAGAAAGAGCTTTCTCATTCCTCTGTGAACAAGATATTCATGCTGCCTTTTTCAAAACAGTTGTTACAGTACCGATTTGTCAATACTAGCCTAACCTGGGTTTGGTACAGATACTAATGACTTTGTATCCTTCAGCCACGGGCTCTTATCTATTAGTACAGAAGCTAGTACAGTCAAGTCCTGGTCTCTCACTAAGCATTCTAGGTGTATAATTAGTGATAACACAAACTTACACTTTGAGCTAATCTCTGTATTATAGCAGAATGTCATATGAATAACTATCCAGTTTTCCTTTACCAAGCACCAAGTTGGGCACTTGTCATTAAATAGCACAAAAATATTTCTGCTAGTAATTCTGTACACATAATTCCCAGTATAATATATATTTTGTTTGAAAACTGTTGTTACACATGTCATAAAATTAACACCTGTTGAAGCATAGCTTTTTTTATTTAATAATCTGTGTAGACTGCAGTATCCTATTTTTAGCTGTGCAGCCTGATCTGTGCTATTTTAAATCTCAGCCTGTGAAAGGAACAAAGGCCATAGTACTCGTGGTTCTTTTACACTCATTTATGCTAGTGTTGTAGCTCTGAATGTAATGTTGCTCTCAAATGTTGTAAGCCTAATGATAAGACTTATTTCCCACCATCCCCCAATAAAATCTTGTGCTTCCCAGTCTGGTCTTCTACCACTGTAACTGGATTAAAAATCATCTTTCCCCTTAACATTGTTTTTACTCCAGAAATAGTGCCTAGCAGATCATGGATTACCCCACTCCGCTAGTCAGTGAACAAAGCAGAGAGCAGATGGGTTGCTGAGGTTCGTTCCAGATGTGTGGGTAGCCAAAACGAGCGTGTGAGCATAAGGAGCTGAGCAGGAGAGCATAAACTCCAGCTAACTCCCCTGGTTTGAGTTTGTGCTATACCATGCCTGATGTACTGTTAAGGAATTTCTACTGGTGTTGGTTGATCCTACCCTTTAATAAGGAGTTTCACTATTTTTTCAGTTCTAGAAGAAAGAAACCAATTTCTTGAAGTGGTTCTGTGCAGCTGTGTTGAGGGACTGAGGCAAGTGCCTTCAGGTGGAGTCAGGTATGACTTGGTGGCTTAGGGTCAGCTCTCAAAGTAAGGTTAAGAGGCTGGACCATATGCTGTAGAAAACGCTTTCCTAGAGGAAAAGCAGGAAGGCATGCTGTGGAGTAGTGAGGTTTGAGCCATGAGGAAAGCAATGAAACTCTTCTACCTCTGGGCTCAGATATGAAAATATCTTGATAGCTTTCACTGTGTGTGGTGGGAGAGCCCCCATGTCTGCTCCACTGCAGGGTGTTCCTGACTCGTGTGAAACACTTCGCTGTTGAATCACTTGTCAAATGCCATTGTTTTTCTCTGCCTGTATTTTGGAGCTGGTTAGACCATTTTTACTCAGGGTGCAAATGGACTAACATGATTGAAACACCTCGGCATCATTTATCTGAAGAAAATTGCATTTTAAGTTAGAACAAGCAAAAACCTTGGTAGCCTGTGCTTCCCATGATGGAGCAGGCAGTGAGTCAAGTCACCTCTTGACTTGAGTTTCCTTCTGCTGTGAGCCCTGACAAGGCCGACTGCAAATCCAGTGAGTTGATGGCCGAGGGACCAGTCTTCATGCACAGTGGTGTTGCTCTCTGGCTTGTCCACTGGATCCAATTAATGTTAGGTCAGCTGTTACTTTGGGAAAGACTTAAAACTAGAGCCCCTTATTGCTAGGACTTTGGTTTAGATTAACCCAAAGCTGGTGATGGCTAGAGCTCATTACTAAATTATGGTTATTCAGTGGCTTATGGACCCAATTAATTTTCTAGTTTGCAGATGTTCCTGCTAACCAGGGGTCTCTGAAAAGGTGTCAGATTCCCCATAGGTGGTGGAAACTCCTCAACTCCACCATTTAAGGTGGTTTTCCCAGGTCAAGTGATGGATGCTTCTCTTCATGTTTACTCAGCCGCTTGGGATATCCTTCTTGTTCTTGCCTCATCCACCTACACCTGTCATTTGTCCAACTTTTGTGTTTTATAGTGGTTCTCAGCCCTTTGTGGTTGGCTTATGTCATCATGTCCCCTTCCTCCCCTGCTACCACTGCAGAAGATGAGGGGGTGAGGTGGAGGCTGCTGGTTTATTCCAGTCATCTGTGAATCAGAAGGCTTTAGACTCTTGGAGGAGGGATGGTGCTTCTAAAATAGTGATAGTGGAACTGAATGGTTAATTTTGGATGTTGCATGTCGCATGAACAACTGGGGCAGTCCCTGGCTCTTGGCACTGTCGTTTTGGAAGACATTTTGCATTGCTTTGTGTTTCCTTTGCCCCATTTGCTGAAACAAATACAAAGGTACGTGTTGCAGTGGATGCTGTGTTCCTCCTGTGCCCCCCAAAACTGGAGGAGCATCTCAGATACGAAACAGGGGGAGAGGTAGAGCCAAGAAACCGGGCAACTCTATTCAGTGAATAAAAATGGGAAATACATTGAAGTCTAGATACAGCATCTTTGTAGTAATAAAAGCAGTAGTACAGATTTACTGGTGAAGGAGTTTTAACTGTAATACTGTGGAATAGTAGGTTATTTTGTGTTCAAGAGCTACATTTATCACAAAAATGATGATATACAAATCACTTCCATATCACAAAATGTTCTTGGTCAAAATTGGCTTGAGGCAAGTGATATCTTCGAGTAAACAGTATATGAAGACCATATCTTAAAATGATAGATCACCTAATTTTGTTCTGACAGAGGTTTTTGCCGCAACAAACATCTGTCACTGAAATACCAATTCAGAGATATGGAAGCCAAATTGTGGAGGTTTTCTAGTATTTGTCACTCCTAACTTAAGAACGCTACTGTTAGTTCTATAGATATTTGAAGATAGTAGGCAGCTTGCAGTTTAAACACCCTAAAGTATTTAGTTAAGTATTTTAAGAGATGTAAGGATCTTTAAATGCAGATTAGCAACTTCTGAAGTGCTACACGTTGATTCGGTATAGTAAGTGCAAAGCTGATGTGTTGCTGATGCTGCACAGAAATTGTATGATCTTAAAACGTAGCTGTTGTTGCACAGTAGAGTTGAAAAATATTTGATGAACTGAGTGTGGTGTTATTAACTGTATTTTTAGGACAATCAGTGTAAAATGATACGTAGGTTTTGAATTGAGCCAGGGCTGCCATTTTGGTATTTTCAATATGGGGCTGGCAGAAGCATAGCTTAAAATCAGATTGCCTCATATAGGGTATTTGGTGCTTCTTGCTTTTCAGTGGGATGCAGTTCTGTCAGGGCTGCTTCTTTAGGGAAATTGTGCACTGCATGGAGCTTGCTAAGACCTAGAGGAGAGAGAGGAATCTCTTACTGCAGAGGGTGTGAGTACTAAACACTTCTGATATGCCCTTTGAAATCAAACTTCTGACCCTGTTCTACAACTGAATATAAAATATTCATCAAAAATGGAAATTTTGTCTCAAGCATTTAGAGACGTGATTAAATTTCATTTGGTTGATAGATGCTAGGGGTATAAATGCAGTAAAAATATAAATATCTATTAAAAAATATGTATCTATCTCAATATAAGTAGTTATTTGTATGTGTGTATAGTTAGCACCTAACAAACTAAAAAAAAAAAAAAATGCAAATGCACTACTGATACTGGTTTTGAAGTCTATTTTTGCTGACTTGTGGTAGGAAAATAAAATTTGGCTGCAAACTACCAACATTCTGTGATATTTTGCAGACAGGATGAAATGGCAAATACCAGGTCCTCAGAGGAGAAAAGCAGTTACTACTCATGTTAGAAATTTTTCCAAGATTATTATTATGCATTGCATATTTTGGCCTAATTACTTTCAACACCATTGATGTTTCTTTAACTCTCTGTTAACAAGAATGTCCCTACCAGTGCAATTGCTTAGGTCCCATTTAAATACTTTTCTGCCTTTACAGACTGCCTCTGCACAGGGAAAACTTCTCCAATATAAAAATGCAAATGCATTACTCTTGGTAACTTTAATTTTTTTTTCTATTCCTTTTAAAATGGTGCTGTGATCAAATCTGAAGTCTGAAAGATCTGTAAGTGCTTTGTTTGCTCCTCAGATATATATTTTAAGGTATTTAAATTTCTCAAAGTAAAGCTGTGTTTCGTTTAAATTTCTCTGGCTAAACATAATGCAGAAAATGGAAGCCAAATTTGAGCTAGGCAAACTACATACAATAAACAAATGAGACCTAGAAGTTGAGTTTTCTTACCTGTGTTATCAGTTCTCATAATTACTTAATGCTATTGCTGCGTTATTTTATATACAAATTTTAAAAATATATGCCCTTGTTTTTAGGGACATAGTAGTCTGATATCACATTGAAAAAACAGTAGTAACCACACACTGAATTCAAGCTGTTGTAAAAATTGCTGCTACTTACTAATAGCAAGTTTGGGGAGGTTAATAATCAGACTATTAGGTGTCAGAAGATTTTGTGCAAAAAAATTATTTTTCTCTGAATTAACGATCATCTAAAGCATATTTAGAGGTCAGTTTACATGGTATAGGAATATTACCCGTCAAGAGTATTAAAATTTTAATTCTCTTTTTGTGGAAAATGTAACAAGAATTCCGCAAACAACGATTTTTATTTTTCCCCCATAGCTTTCTGATTCACCCCTTAAACTTAATCAACGTTGCTGATTGCAAGATAATCTCTCAGGACTTGTTTAATTTGGACCAAAAGCTGACGAACTACTTATCAGGCTTTCCTGTGCAGTATCAAGGAAAATAATCTGGTTAAATTTCATGAGGTACAAATTTAAATGTATGAGATTCTGCCTTTTCTGTGCCATAAGGAAGGTTAATTTCCCGATTCCGTGGGAGCCTGAGGGTTTGTGGTGCAGGAGCCAGAGCTGCTGGAGGACGGGAGCGGGATGGACCCGCTGGCTGTGCCCGCGCATGCGTCCACAGGAGCGACAGCGATGGAAATGCAGCGTTTGTATTGTCCTCCGGTTGCCAGGTGAAAAGTGTTGGCCGGTGTCAGAATAGCAGTTCCTGGTGAAGAATTGGCGGTCCTGGGAGCGGACTGTGCTGCAACAGCCGTGGGCTCCAGGGAAGGGAGGAATGGGTTAAAGAATTCATAAAAAATGAAGGATCCTAATATTAAAGTGGGGGAGAATGTGGGTGAATGACATATTTTTTACACACCTCAACTGTCAACATTTCTAATCAAATCATCTAGCCTTCTTGCTTCTTAAATGATACAAGCAATATTTCCTGTAATAAACACCCCTAAGTCTAATGAGAGGCCCTAAGGCAACTTCAAATGTATGAATTCATTATAATTGAACAACATAATCTGCAGGGCAAAGATGCCTGCTACCCAGTCTTTTAACTTCTCACGGCTTGGGTGTTCTATGAAAAATGTTATACATTTTGTTTACAATGTATTGCTGCTATTTGAAGTATTGTATGTTCCTGTAGTACATAAGATGGGGACGCATAATGGAGGAAAAATCAAGGAGGCAATCTTTCATTTTGTTCTTGTATGAAAAATTCAAAAGACTGAAAACTCACCCAGAGAAATTTTGCAAGCATATTATTTTCCGATGTTTCGATCAATTTGTCTGTCAACCATGCTGAGAGGTGGAAGGGGCCAGCAAAAGCAATTTAGCTTGTGAGGTCCAAAATAGAAATGTTTTAGGAAACCTTGTCACATGTTATTTTTTTATATTAGAACTGCTGTGGTTTTTATTTGCTAGTCATATTATGAAGAGAAATTGGTATCAATCATCTAAATCACCTATGAATAACTGATATAACTATTACTTTTGTGCATATAAATAAGGAAAAAAATATTTAAATGAAGCTTTTAAAGCATAGCAAAACCTTTGGGTAGACAACAGGCTCCCTACTAGGGTTTTCCCATTTAAAAAATATCCTGTGCATTTTAATTGATTGTACCCAAGTGACATCATACTGAATCATCTTGCATATGAACATATTGACCTCTCTCTGCCTTTAATTAAGCTATGATTGCTTTATGATAAGTTTGCCATGGATTGATAGGTGTGCCAGCCGATGTTTAAACTCTATGCGCTCTGCGTGTGTACATGGCTGTATAAGGTAGCATATGTGCAGGAGGGAGATTAATTCTCTCATTTGGGGGCTTCCTATTTGTTTATATGATAAATACAGCTCCTGTCACTAGTGAACTGTTGTTGATGCGGCTGCAAACTGCAAGTTTAGTAGCAAACAGCAAATTTTGTTCAGTCTCCTGTCCACTGCACTTCACTGACACTGAAATGTGACCGTTTCACAAATTGATGTGGAGAAAGTTTGTTTAGTACAGTTGGTGAAACTTTAATTTTGGTGAACCAGAATGATGTACAAAATCTGTAATAATTCCATACTAAAGTTCATCTATCATTAACCCACTGTGTAGTTGAAAAATGTCAGTGTTGTTACCTGTATTAAGTGGTTTGTGACTTTTTTTATATATATGTGTGTGTGTGTGCGCCTGAGTGTGTTTATAAGAACAAACACATGCACAGAAGTACACGTTGAAAGGATTTGCCAATGTTGTTGACTGTGCGAACATGAACAGCTTTTTTGAAATGGAGGATTTTAAAAAAAAAAAAAACAAAAAAAAAAAGCAGAGAACAGCACTAGTGTTGTAGCCCAAAGGAGGACTTCTGTCTGTCTGCCTTTTACTCCTTTCCTGCCCTGGTGTCTATCTGCTGTGACCTACGGGACTGAAAGGCGCCTAGGGAAGGTGGTTTCCACAGACACACTGAAGGCGTACGGTCAGTCAGCTGAAAGCAAGACGTCAGTGAGCTTTACACCAAAGCAAGTCAAAGGCTGGGTGCTTTGGATGCCCTTATTTCAGAAGTGACTCTTTCAGGCAAATGCAGGAGAAGGAAATTGTGTAGTTGTCTGTTGAGGGTCTTGGGTTGGCCATAAGGGGAGGACGAGGTAGAGAAAATGAGAAAAATACAGGTCATGGGAGAACTGTATTGAGTAAGTGAGATGGAGGATCTTAATGGGTTTTGGAAGAAGCAATGGAGATGTATTTGGGGGGGATAGGGTGGTTAGAGTGGGGAGAAGGAATGTAGTTTTGTCAATACTGTTTGAGACGTGAACAAATGAAATATAAAATTTTAGCAGTGTAAGTAGGAGGGCAAGTGAAACTTTTACAGTGCTAGAAGTGTGATGGACTCCTGTTCATTCAGACTCAGCAGTGTCAAGGATGACATATTAGGGAAAAGATTATTTTTAGAGGAAAGCTGGAGAACTGCCTCTAATTGGAGGAAACAACAGGAGATCAGGATGCAACATGATATATAGTAATTATAATAACTTTGTGAGATACCGTTACAAAAGTAATAACCAAAATTGTGATGCAGAAGAGCATACAGAGTGGGCAAGCAGACAGGGAACAGAAACCTAAAGAACAGCAAAGAAGAAAATGGAGAATAGGAAGAACAAATGGAGATAACTAATAGTATGATCGAGTATGGCAGAGGCAGCTGCAAGCTGTGGCTGCAGGACGCAGGAAAGGAGAGACCCTTGAGGACCACATCTCTAAAGACAGTGAGGAAACACAAAGTTTACTGTATTTCTGAATTAGTATTTTCTTACTGCTGTTTAAATAAAGGAACTCGATAGCATAGGTGTCTTCTGGAGTTTTATCAAATATTTGGGGAAATGTTGTTTTCCTAGTTTTCTAGCATTTACTATGAGGAACAAGCAATGAGTCAGGATTGTCTCTGAACCAGTTGAGTCAGCAGTGTCCCTTACAGAGGACAAACTCAGTGTCCCATTCTTAATGGAAGATACAGTGAGAAATCAACTGCTTTGTTCCTGTTCTTAATGACAAGAACAGCACTGGCTGCTTTCAGGCCCTCTGACACTTGTGTGGCTGTTAGTAAGACAGTACATGTACTGGTTAATGGTTTAGCTTTTTCAGTTGTTTTGTATCTCAGATCAGATCATCAGCTGCTGGTTGTTTATAGCCCTTAATTTTTCAAGCTCCATAGCCTTCTGATATTAATATCCTTCGTCATATTTTGCTACCTCTGAAGGAGAGCCTTAATGGATGTTGATGGCACTCATGACTGCGTGGTATAAGATTGCTGAGAAGTCACCCAATTATTACTCTTACCTTCTGATCAGAGGCTTGTACCATTAGGGATAGAGAAAGACAGCCCATCTCTTCCTTTGTGTGCTTCTTTAGCCCGGTCTTTGATTTTTCCCAAGAGTAAAGATTTCTGCTCTTTCCTTTGAGAGACTGTACTGTGGCTTAGCAGATCCGTGTTGCTCCTTCAACGTTCACTGCAGATGTGCCTCTTGTAATTTCATGCTATCATTCCTAACTCCATTATATTTACTTGCCTAAATAATGCTGCTTGATAATTGGAGATTATGCATTTTGAAAGATATAAACTGTTTAATTACCACTTTTACCTACTGTTTGTTAACATTGCATGCTGCATGTAGTGTCATGTGAAGCTGGTATGTTTATTTAATTTTCTCTTACATCACATCTCACAGCTTTGATAATCATTGCTTTGTAAATTCTAGAAATTGGAATTTTCTAGAAAAGTCAGAAATAAATGGAACACTCCAGTCCAAAGTCCCACACAAGTGGTGGAAAAAGATGTACTGTATTAGCCAAATATGATGGTCTTTGGGTTTGGAAAGATTAAATTCCAGATGATTTGTTAGGGAGGTCTGTGTAGTTATTTGTAGTTTGTGTCATGGGTGGGGATTTATTGCTGTTGTGATAAATTTATATTCTTCAAAATAGATAGGCTGTATTTTCCCTATTCCCAACACACAGATGTGAGTGTTGCAATGGGGAACAGAAATTTTAGTGCTTTTAATATTCTTCGTATTGTGCTTTGGAACAGTTTTGCTTTTTAGTTGAACATTCCTCTAACAAATCAACACATTTTTCTGTAGACCTTCAGTTTTGTAGAACTCGCTTTTGCTTTCCTTTGATTTTTTTTTTTTTTTTAATGTTTACACTTCTGGTATTAAAAATCTCAATATCCTAGAATTTCAGAAATGGAAAACAGTCTCTAACTTTTCTGATAATTTAAGCGTCATCTGAAATAGCTTCAGGGTTTTCCTACCTGTATGTTAATGTTACTGATGTGTCCAGAGAAAGTCCTTCACCTGTTTAGTTCTGTAATATGGTGAAACTGTTCTTTTGTAACCTTTGTCCGTGAAGGAAAATCAGTATAGTAAAACCTTGGATGGGATAAGGCCTTTGTGGAAAAACTTGCTTTAAAAAAAAAACAAAAAACAAAAAACCAACCCTGTAACCTCAAAAATTAAATGGCTTTACCACATTTTTAGGGTTTGCTTTGCAGCACCTAAATACTTCAGTATCACTTATTTAGATGAATATCCAGTCAGTGAATGTAATATCTCTACATATATCTCATATAGCTACACTATAGTTGCATAAATACTTTCAGAACTGCATAGTTAAAAAAATATTTTCTGTCATTAACATTGGTCTCTAAGAATGTGAGAGAATGGATGTTTGGATGGAAGCGTAAAACTAAAAATTATAGTCATCTAGAACTGAAGGCATAGATTGATCATCACCTTTATGCTTGTTGGCTTAGGGTAAAATGCAGATGTGTGCCAGTTCTTCGTATTGTGCTTTGGAACAGTTTTGCTTTTTAGTTGAACATTCCTCTAACAAATCAACACATTTTTCTGTAGACCTTCAGTTTTGTAGAACTCGCTTTTGCTTTCCTTTGATTTTTTTTTTTTTTTTAATGTTTACACTTCTGGTATTAAAAATCTCAATATCCTAGAATTTCAGAAATGGAAAACAGTCTCTAACTTTTCTGATAATTTAAGCGTCATCTGAAATAGCTTCAGGGTTTTCCTACCTGTATGTTAATGTTACTGATGTGTCCAGAGAAAGTCCTTCACCTGTTTAGTTCTGTAATATGGTGAAACTGTTCTTTTGTAACCTTTGTCCGTGAAGGAAAATCAGTATAGTAAAACCTTGGATGGGATAAGGCCTTTGTGGAAAAACTTGCTTTAAAAAAAAAACAAAAAACAAAAAACCAACCCTGTAACCTCAAAAATTAAATGGCTTTACCACATTTTTAGGGTTTGCTTTGCAGCACCTAAATACTTCAGTATCACTTATTTAGATGAATATCCAGTCAGTGAATGTAATATCTCTACATATATCTCATATAGCTACACTATAGTTGCATAAATACTTTCAGAACTGCATAGTTAAAAAAATATTTTCTGTCATTAACATTGGTCTCTAAGAATGTGAGAGAATGGATGTTTGGATGGAAGCGTAAAACTAAAAATTATAGTCATCTAGAACTGAAGGCATAGATTGATCATCACCTTTATGCTTGTTGGCTTAGGGTAAAATGCAGATGTGTGCCAGGCTGATTTCAAAAGCGGTACAGAAATTCATTTGAGTAGCTCTTAAATTTCTAAATCATTAGGTTCAGGATGGAACTGTTAAGGACGGCATGATTTATCCTTAGCACAATTTTTTGCTAAGCTTTATATAAAGGAGAGGAATGAGGCTCATGCAACCTTCTCCACTGTTAGAAGTGAGATATTGTCATTCTGCAGGATTGTATGGTGAAGTGGTTGCTGAAAACAATTTTTAATGCAACTTCAGTGGCCATTTGTAATAATACCAATTCTAACTTTCCATTTTTTTCAGGAAATTGTCAAAAATATAGCTCCTATTAGTTCTTCTATACCTTGAATTTCAGTTTGATTTCTGCTGTAGTGTAAGCTCTTTGACTTTTGTCATTTCCTTTCTCATGGCATTTCATTAATATTATGTACTAAAATATTGAATGCTTCAAGATTTGTAATTGGGGAAAATGCAAATGTGCTTTTCTGTCTCCACCACCTGGCAGGAAGGATGAATTTTTCTGCCCGGCATTGTAAGAGGAGAGTTCGGTGGAGCTCAAATTTCCGTTTTCTGTGCATGATTTTTTTTTTCTAGATTTTGTTTTGTTTTTACAAAATATTGGTTTATTGAGAGATGTGTTACCCTCAATTGACATATTGACATTTCCAGGAACTGTGGTTATTGTTTTGAGAAATACAATCCTACACTGACAGATTCCTATCATTATTTGGAACCGTTGCTGAGGGTTAGTGAGACAAGTCTCATAAATAATGAAAGTGAATCATATTGGGGAGAACAGCAGCGAGAAATGGTGGAGTGTACAATGCTGACACCAGATAATTTTTGCTCAGCCATGACATCATGCGGTGTTAATGTCATGCGTTACAGTGGTGACATTGACTTACAGTATTGAAACCCCGTTACGTGGTGGTAATTAACTTGTGTCACTAACTACCCATTAGTAATTAGCAGCGCAGGGGATAACTAGGCTAACGCTGTATGCCTCCCTGTGCACCACCCAGCCTCTCTGGGTGTTTTGCTGGAGCAGCAGACACAAATGTACTGGCCATGCAAGAAATACACTTGAACGTGGAATATTTTTTACATGGCTTCTAGTAACCTAATTTTTTTTTCTCTGTAGTTTCGCAGACTTTGACAGCTGTGGAAGAAGTTTCACACTGGACTGCATCTGATTTGCAGTTTTACAGTGAGCAATTGGCAGCAAAGGTAAAAACGAGAAACAAGCCCGGTTCTGGAGGAGTTACATAAGGCAAAGGCTCATCAGCCTAACTGTGGCTTGACCTGGTTTTGGGATGCATTTCTCAAGTTAGCGGAGAGCTCTAATTAACCTCCTGTTAAAATAAGTTAAATCATTTCATTTACTCTTGAGCTAACAAATTTCTCCCTGCTGTTATTTCTGGAAGCAGGTAAGTTTAATATCAAATGCCCTTTGCATGCCAGAAATGTGTTTCCATTATTATTTAACCTTATTCCTACAATGATGATGCCCCTGTATGTGCTGTGAAAATGCCAGACTTGAAGAGAGGCTAACATACACTGCCATAATTATTTTAATGAGAGAGAATGGAGAAGACACTTCTCTGCCATCTGTCAACAGAAAGCAGTCATATTGCATGCTAGACTTTATTCACTGACAAATTGTTCTTCAGTACTGAATACCGAGTTCTCTATTACTTCTTCTAGGTCAACAGCATTTATAATCTTCCCTGGTTCTCTGTGAAGTCTACAAATTATTACTCCAAAGACGCTCATTAATTTTGTGTTCTCGCATATCTAAAATTGAAACTTCCAGTGTTATTTGCTGCTTCATGCATTCACCCTCCTCCACAACGTTGTACGCACGACGGAGAGGGGACAAATGGGTTGCAGAAGCACGTGTGCCACTTTTTAATGTGAAAATCCCATAATCAATAAATGCTCTAGAAAATGTTGAGGATACTTTGATTTTATTTAATTTATTTCTCACGGGGCTTTTATATTTAAAAAAGAAAAACCCATATAATGCAGTTTGCTGGCAGGTGGTTGGAAAACCTGAGGGAAAGGAGGATTGGCAGTTTTTATATTTTTCCATACGATTATTCTCTTGACTGTTTTTACTATTACTTTAGTGGCAAGGAATTTGTTTCATATGAAATTACTAGAAGTCAGCAGTTTTATCCACCCACGTAATAGCTGCCTTGATGATGCTGTGATCTTGCCAATGTAAGATCCCATCATATCACACTTGACTTTTTTTACTTTTTAAAATGTGATTTATAAATAGCCAGAAATGAGACTATAGGGTAAGGTATGGCTGTGGCTATGCTTTATGATGGCCTTTATATTATCCTTCAACATTTGCCTCTCAGTAATCTGTTCCATTTAGTGCATAGAAATGGCACCGGCCTGGACATGAACTGTGCTTGAGCTCTGCTCCAAACCATAGGAAATGTATAGAATCCCCTTGTTCACTTTAGTTATATGGTCATAGCTATAGGTAAATCGAAAAGAATTTATCATGAAAAGGCCAAAACTTCCAAATAACATTAAGCAGTATGACTATCTTCACCTGTATCTTATTTCTTTATTAAAGAAGCTGCTGCAAGGCCCTATGACATCTTTCTGCATATTCTTATTTATGAATAACTGATAGGAAGGTGTTGCTTCTCCTCAGTGCCCTTAGATTATTTTTCCTCCTAGGAGGATTGCAGCAAGAGCTGAGCCCTGGTTCGGCACAGAGGGCTGTTACTGCCCAGGGGAGGAGGAGGAGGAAGAAAATGTCTCTATTCCGGATCCTTTTCCCATCCCAGAAGGTGTGGGCTCTGGGAAAGTTGCTTTTCGCCTGGGTGGCGGCCGTGTCCCCTGCAGCCCCTGGCATTGGGGTGGCACCGTGCCTTGGCTCAGCCTTCACCCTGTCCTTGGTTCGCGCCGTCCCTTACACCGAACATCGAGTGGCAGAACTATTATATAGAAAAATATCACGATCTTAAATATTTTTGAAAACACTGTTTCATATAACTTTTTTCCATGCTCCTACTGTTCCTGTTTGGAATGGGGCTGTGATGCTTGAAGTGAACTTGATTTGCATTTGGAGACTTTGTGATATTGATATATCTCAAAATACTCACTCAGCCGAAGAATTGTTGATATTTATCTGAAGCTTCAAGTTACTGTGTACAGAATAAAAAAATAATATAAAACAACCCAATGAAACTAAAGTTTTACTGGTTTGGTTTTTTGGTAAGTCTACAAAAAGATTTGAAAAGTAAAACTCTGGCTAGTCATGAGCTGGAATATGATAGAAAAGAATTAAAAGTAAAACATATATGGAAAAAAAATACTCAGTTTTCAAACTGTTTGGTTTTAAATTTGCCTTATTTAACCACAGTTTAAAACAAAACTAAAATATAATTTCATTGTAATATAAATCCAAATTAGCATGAGCTTCTTTGAGCAATCCTGTTGTGTTTTCAGATGGGTGCTGCAGTTTGAAAACCAGGGAATAGTGATGCTGGTTATTTTCTTAGCGCTCTGATTTTGAAATGTGAATCTTTTTCTTACTTTCCTTGCTCAGCCACTACAAATCAGACTTTTCATAGACTGTGTGATATTAATCTCCATGGGGTGGACACCTCTATGCAGGTGCTATAGCTCTTCCCCTCCTCCAGTTAATTCGGGTTTTAATCTCAATTCCTTTGATTTATTTACTTATGTCATGTGTAATGTGTCTGGCTTCTTGCCCTTGCTCTGCTTTCCCTCTTGTATACATTGGATGCGTTCTTGCTGTTTCACTGTTGTCTTCACCTCTTGCTTTTTGTTCCTTGGGACACGCTTGTTTGATACTGTGTTCTCTGGTGATGAATTTCCTGCAGTTTGCTTACTCTTGTTTAACTTTCTGTTGTATTATTACACAAATTGCTTTTGGTGTTCGCTTCAGTTGAAACATATGAATCAAAATAACGGTGCTTGTGATACAGGAAAATATGGGCTCTGGCGTGGTGGTTCTTTATTTTGTTAAATTCTCCTAATCACATCTTCTTACTGCAGCCTCCTCAGGTGTTGGTATGCAGTCCTCTTCCCCTCCCACAATGGGCTGTTGGGACCTTTATTCACTCTGAGAATAGAAGATTTTGATGGAGGAAAGGGAAAAAGTGAAAGCAAATAGTGAAATGCTTCATTTTCAGTTTGAGCTCACTGGTAGAAGAGGCCTCTCGGTAACTGTTAGTAACCTCTTTATGAATTACTCTTTGAATAATTTAGATGAGCTTAGCTGTCTTAAAAAGAAATAATGAAATAGCAGCATATCTCTGTTTGCAGAACTTAACTGAAGTTTCTAAACGTGCGTGTCTTCCCAGCACCGCGCTGGGCTGGCCAGGCAGCCGTCACACAGCAGCAGTGAATGCAGTGGTACTGGTTATTTCATGTTTACCTTAAGCTAAATATTGTTTTATTTTATCTATGCTGCTGTTCGATTAAATTTTTCTTTAGGAGACTGCCAGCAGATAGAAAATAAACAACAGGACAAAATACCTGTTTAAAGGTTTTAGAGAATTGCTGTAGGCTTGGTAAAGGATGAAATGGGCAGGCGCTTTCTGAATTGCAGGTTATTGTTACACAACTCAACCTTTCTGGAGTGTGGATTAAAATAGTGACGTTCCAATGTTTTCCACTAACAAGGACTTCATTTCTCTTTGAAACCCCTCCTGCCCCGGTGCTTCGATCCTAGGGGGGGTCCCTGGGAGCTGTGCAGTGGTTGAGCATCAGCCTGCTTGAGGTTTGAAGGCCTGGGAGACAAATGGTACCATTAACTTGGGGATAAACACTGGCTGGTTAACTACTTACCTTATAATTATGTATTTTTTAAATTTGAATCTAGGAAAATATTTCAGATCATTTTTCCGTGATGTCGGTGTGCTGCCCTGATTCACTGCTTTGGTGAAGCCATGTGATTTTTATTTTTCTAATCTGTCCGAACACCTCTGCTGCACTGGCCTTAGTTACATTTCTCAGTGCTTCCTTGCAGAGGAAATAAGATCTCTGTTTATCATCTAGTCAAATGCCTATCTCATTATTCAAGCTACACGTCTGAGGTCAAAGATGATATCACATTTTCAGCAGTACGGATGATTCAATATGAGTACCAGTTTTCCTAAAGTAAAAGCAAAGTTTGTTTTTTGTAGGGCAAAAAAGGGAGAAGATAGCAAACTTCAGCTTAATTAGATTATTTAAAGTTAACATCGAGGCTCTCGGTTAGAGCAGAGGTAGAGCCCAAGTTCATTTCGGTTAGGGGTTAAGCGAGATGGAAATCTCACCGCGTCCGTCTCTGCACTGCTGCCAGCCTGTCTGTCTGTCTTTGGGGCCTTCCTTACTTCATGGGGATCCTGAGTAAAACAACGCAATAGTTTTTCTTTGTACTGTGTAGTTTAATATTTCAACTAATACTTGTGGCTGCTCTGATTATTTTTCCAGTAGTATTTGGTCCCTTTTCCTGCTCCCTGGTCCACTCGCATAAAGTTTGGTATTGAAGCAATGTTATTTCCCAGATCCACTGAACGGGTTTTAAAGTGTAACACCCAACTGTTAAAATTATTGCATCTTTTCCTTCGACACCTTGTCAAATAAAATGTCTCATTACCATGCAAATAGAAATCGTTCCTGTTGCCAGGCAGGCAAAATGTTACCGTACAGATTACAACTTCTTGAACCACAGCATAACACCAAACACGACATTCGGAACAAATATAACTTCTTATATCCAAGCAGCAGTAGTTTGATGGTGTGTGAGTGAGGAGGAAATGTCAGGCTGAGTCCTGAAATTTTAACAACTTAATTCACATTGCAGCACAGTAGTAAGTATATCTAATAGTATAAATAAGATGCAGTTGTTAACTGTTCATGTGTCATAATGTTTGATTAAGGATGTAGAGATAGGAATGAAATTTTAATTTGTTGAAGACACCAACTTTGTCTTGCACCAGGGACACTTACTCGAGTGAGCAGACTTGACACGAGTGACTGTTGAGCTAGATGTTGTATATGGGATTTTCATGTACTAAGAAAACTTATTTTGTGGGTTCTGCATGAGTATTTGTTTAAAATTTGGGCCTTAGGATCATCAGCCCATATTCCTGTTTAGAGATCAGTTACACTTAAGAAAAACATTTATGTGCATTTCACAAAAACAGTCACAGTGTAAGTGACCTGAAACATATGCTCACTCCTAAGTTAGTTTGTAAAGTCAAATACTTTCTGTAATACCTAATTCAGAGTACTTCATTGGCAATGAGTGGATAGTAGTTTGTTTCGGAAGTATAGCCGTTTCTTTGGACAAAAGTTTGAATGATTTCCAAAACTTCCAACCACCTTCTTTACTGGTGTTTATTCTTTTTAGGAAAAATCATTTTGCATGCAAACAATTAGCGGTTCTACCGGTGTCTAGTCTTTAATGTAAATATTTTAACTGTCTGTCTTTGCTGTTCAAAACACTAGAAATGGGTAATTCATCCAAAATAAATACACAATTTTGAAGCTGATTTTCAAGCAGATGACTGGGAGGAGATACTGGAAACAAGCCAGTGGCTTCTCATCCTGTAGTTCCCAGAATTAATTTCCTCAGAAGTACGAAAGGCTACAATGCAAAATTAATTCAATCCACACTAAATGTTTGCATTTGCCAGTCGTGTTCCATTCTTTCTAGAAATGTTCATCCCATATTTTCTGTAATTGTTTCCATGTCTTTCCTATAGCAGAAAAACAAAACCGAGAAGTCCTACATCTTAGAAAATGCTGGTTTCCAAGGCTTCATGACGTTTGTCCTTTCTTTGGAAGAGGGAAATTTTCTTTTCAGGCAACTTGTCCAAGAAACGTTTTTGCTTTGTATGGTGAGTTTTCTTAGAAACCAACCATTCCTTTCCAAAGCATCTCCCCTATGTTCTGTTCGAACTCTTTCATTATGGAGATGGTTTTATCTAATTACAATACACCTCCTGGTTGCTTTTTAAAAAGGGGAGATGGGATTTCAGGTATTTCCGATCCAATGCACAAGGTCAATTTTATATATATCAAAGACAATACCTGATTAAATGAACAAAGTATGCCATAAAGGAGGAATTTAGATACTCTGTTAGAAACTAAAAAATTGCTCTGAATCTTTTTTCCCAGTCTGCTGAATCAAGGTTTTTGTTTTAAGTGATTCCTCTTTCTATAAAATCAAATGTTATTTTAAATGATTTTCAGAGTATCTTCAACTGCTAGCATAGGTTTGAGATGTATAATACAACTTCATTTCTGATAAGACTTCTCTGCTAAGCTGCATTAAAATAGATTTTATTGGGAAAGAATTGGCTAAATGGATGGGATTTCTTCAGCTGTAAATGTATGACAAAAGAGAGAGCTTTTTGTATTTTTTGAGAATCCTTTTTGTAACAAAATCACAGTTTGAAGTTCTGGATTTGATAACTGTAGATATTAATATGGGTTAGAAAGTCAGAAATTGCCGTGAGAGCCTTGTCCTCTGGAATCCCCAGTGCCAGAATATTTTTCTGGGAAGCAAAATTGCCTTTTTCATGAAAGAGTCAGAGTGTCACCAACTATGGATGAGTGCTATCAGTTGTCTCATGAGACTATTTCACGGAATTTTTATTCTTGCCTCCAAACTGTGGCACAGTTCCCTCTTCACCTTTCAAATTGAATGAAATAAGAAGCTTTCTGTCTTAACATTTCAAAATCCTCCAATACTTCTAGTCCTTCTTTGTCAGACACACTTGGGTTTTTTTTTTTCCTTTTTATTGAGTAAAAATAACTAGAGGCATTATCCTCCAGTGTGAGCCTTGTTGACTAAGTATTCAACATGGATTTCTTTTGTCCTTGGCTGAGGAACCACCAAGGAACCTTCTACCTTCCAGAATGCACAACCGTAGCATAGACCTCAGCAGTTTTCCATAGTACTCACTTGATACCAAATGGCCAATAGTTGGAATTTTACATGGATTCTTAGACCGACAATTTTCTGTAAAGTATTTGATTGATAGTTTAACCCCATCTGTATGTCTAAAGTCTGATTTACTTTCAGTTAATTCCACAGTTGTATGATTAATGGTAATTTCACTTGCACAAACTCTGGTCACGTGGTCTGCAATTTGCTGTTGAGTTTCTTCTTCTGCCGCATGAGACATCAGCATAGCATGAGATTCGGCAGAGATTTGTCTCCTCCAACGAATGAGGTGTTTTCAGATAAATAACTGAAATACAGAAGTATCTGATACCAAACAAAACACTTGTTTTCTAAGTCAAATGGCCACATTCTTGAAGATGCATCTGAGTCCCCGTAGTGTTGCGCTGTTGAGTCTTCTCTGAGCAAGGCGTTGAATTAAAGTTTGACTTTCCCAAGAGAACAAAATTCTCTTGCCCCTTGGATCTTTAAGCCACATCTGTTGAGCACTAATAACCCTAAAGTCTCTGTAGCCAGAACTGTTTTAGTGGCAGAGATTATTCAAATCTATGAACAAGATGTATTTCATATAAAATCCAGCAATATTGATGTCTTCCCGTAATAAGACTTTGATGTTTATTTTGATTAAAATGGGTGCTGTAGTAATAATGAGAAGGTGCAGAAGGCTCCGAAACTCCTCCACAGGCAGAAACTCCCCTTCAGATGAGTCAGAAACTATTTCTTCCCAGGAGCATGTGCTTAACTTTGACCTCTCCAGTGCAAGAACTGATGCAGCGGAGGTGAAAGGAGGGTATTTCCAAGTTCAGGGTTTATCAGAGAATGAGTTATGGGTATCTTTTTTTTAAAAGAAAGCTACGCTATGTGGTATGACTGTCCGAGCTGTGCTGGCTGGTGGCAGCATCTGAAGAGGCAGTTCCAGTTGGTCAGAGGCATTGTCTGGGGCAAATCATAGTTACTAATATCACAAGAAATGCTGCTTTCCTTGCAAGCAGCTTGGTATAAATTCTGCTCTATGTCCCCTCATCACTTGGGCTGATCAGAAATCACAGAAATGTCAGATTAGCGTTATTGGACACAAAAATAAAAAAAGTATTTCAAGCTTCCCATGTTCCTCAGACGGATAAACATTGGAAGGTAATGCGACATTGGAATCCGATGGCAACAAAGAAAGAGCGTAAACAATTTTTTTTCCGATATTTGTTAGTGGGAGGAATGTGGAGCGTTCAGCTCCAGCAGGAAACTCAGCTTTCAAGAATGGGAAATAGGGTTTTCTTTCCAATTTTGTGATGGTCATGTACAGATGCAGAACTGGAAAGCTCCATATCCTGTGCTGCTGTAACCCCAAATCACAAATAGAGCAGAATATCTGACTTAAAAAGCAATGAATGAAGTATGTTTACGTTGTCTGTATGTACGGTTGTGTATAGGCAGCTGAGTCTGAAGTAAGTTTTATAATTATGCACCTCTAAAAAATAAAATCTAAGTGTAAACCCTGGCATACTTTTAACTGTAATAGTGTGAAAAACACTGTTCTGAGGAGACAAAAATGTGTATTGGTGCATTTTGGACTATTCCCATATGACCTGCACAGGCAACATGAGAAGTGGCAGCATAACTGTAAACAGAGAGGCCAAGGACCCTGAGACTCTGCTTCACAGGCTGCTCCAAACACTAGTGTTGTTATTCACAGAAAAAAATACTGTCAAAAAACCCACTTTGTAAAGCTGTAATAAATCCAACAGACTGAGCGTCTCTTCCTTGGTATGTTAGATGGAGGCTGTATATTAAATAAAATATCCAGGATGCTTTGGTTTGCTGTATTTTGAGAAAGTCCGAGATTTAAATCCCACAGTTCCTTTGTGAACTTGTGTCTATATATTTTTTTCACAGTATGAGGGGTTTCTGCTTCCACTGGCTGTCAGATAGCTCTGTCCATTGTGAGTTTTGGGGGGCCGGGAGGAGAGGTTTGCAGACTTAAACTGCATGGGCACCTTTCAGTGCTGATAAAGCAGTTGCTGCATTTTCCAGGTCTGTTCATTTTATCAGTAGCATGCGTATTCCAGTGTCAATAAGAAAACATATTTCTTAAACTAAAAAAATTCAACATTTTCCTGTCTCTGTAGGAAAGGTACCAAAATGTGGGTTTTGAACCTCAGGGTGGTTAAATGGGTTCAGTGTCACTGAATTACACTGAATAATCCAATCCTAAAACCTTTAACTGCACTAAGAGTTGGAAATACAGCGTTAAATTTTACTGCGGCTATCTGTTTTAAGGAGAAAATTGATCTCTTTTTAGGCTTTGTAAAATAGCTTAACCTGTAGGTCAGGTTTATCATACGGATTCAGATATATTAGTACAGCTTGCCCAAATGTAGAGACTCTCGTTGAAGTATTTGTATATCCTCAAATCAAGCTGTTCTTGGAGGGCAAAAATGATGGCAAGCGATGAGACAACCAGGATACAAAAGGGTCGAAAATTTACAGAGCCATATACTTCTGTGAGGAGGATTTGTTCAAGAGGGGATCTCATTTACTTTACAACCAGGGAGCTCTGCCATCAGTACTTCCAAGTGATGCCTTCCCTACCCAGGAGCTGTGAAGGGGTGCAGAAAACTTATCAGGTGCAGCAAAGAATGAGTTGAAAATATTTCAGAAATGTCTTAATTGTCCCCTATCCCTCAGGTTTAAGGTGGTCTCCCACAAGCTGTCTGTATAGACTCTTTATGTTCTTACCATCCGCCTGAGGGGTGGGTTGTATTTATATACCATTGCTGTTCTCACATGTGGCTTCATGGATGTATTTTTATGATTTTATATTGAAGTGTTTTGAATGTACAATAATTGTGAAGAAATTCGTAACATGTAAGCAACTCCTCCCAAAGTAAACTCATTTTAATGTGGGTTAAGGATTGCTATTTGCTGACTTCTGGGCACTTATCTTCACATGGCAATTTTCGAGATTCATTACAGCAAATTATTTTGACTTCTTTTTGCCCTAATCCTGCTAACATAAAAGAGGGGTTACTATATGCCCAGAATATTCATAGCGCAATAATACAATTCCACCTGCCATTGAACAAGGGAATTTAAAGAAACAAACACTTCTTTTCTTCCTATGTTTTCTGGTAGGAGAGGATTTGTGGTATTAGGGATATGGTTTTTCCATTTAAACTTGCATGAGGCAAAAGGAGAGTTCCACCTTTAAATGTCAGAGCAGTGAACTGGAGTTGTTTTGATTATAGGAGGTATGTAAGAGCTTCAAAAATAAGGAATACCATAATATTGTTCAGATTAAGTACTAAATCTGGTATTTCCAGTAACTAAGGTTAATCTCTTCTACCACACTGTATGCATAAAGCCGTGTGTCATAGATAAAGCAAAGATAGACTGGTGGCCTAGTCTTACCAAAGACAGATAATGTATAAAAGGTAGTGCAGTTGTTGAGCACAAATGGGTTATAAGGAAATTAGAAATTTCTAAGAGGTACAATATAATCTTGCACTGAAGTAGGGAAATACCAGTCAGGGAAATCTGACAAAAAAGAGATCCTCCTTAGGAGTCCAAATAGTCACTTGGAAAACCGGGCGTCCCACCTGATGAAGACTGATGGCTCTGGTTGTACCAGGAGCTGCTGAGATTTTATAAACATTATTCATTTTTAATACATGTTCTGATCGCCTCAAGTAAAGTATCGAAGAATTTACTCACTGGCACTCTTAATTCTCCTCTTGTTAACTACCAAATAACAGTTTGTCATAAACTTGCTTTTCTTCATTTTAAAAATTCGTAAGACTTTGAATCAAGGTAACAAGTACCACTAAGATACAGTGTTCCCATCAGCGGGACAAAGCAGAGTCTAGAACATCCTAGTCTACGGACATCCTATGTCTAGGACATAAGGAGGCTTTAACTCCTCAGGCACCTGTTTGGGGACAAATGCAGCAAAACTGTTACAACGAGCTGACATTTTTGTGACGTGGGGAGAAGGGGGGAAGAAGCTTTTTGATTTTTATTCTGATACAGTAGTATTGAGTCATGATACAAAGCTGTAAGATAGAATAAGCATGAGTGACTGTGGAAGTGATGAACCACAATCCCCAAGAAGAAACAGGAAAATGTGCAAACTGAAAGCAGTGTCCTTCAAGAAAACGGTTTAATCTCAGTTGGGTAGCTGAGTTCTTACAGGAGGGAAGCTTGAGACAAAACTGCTAAGATCCATCCTAATCAAAGGAGGGGGAAGTTTCAGTGTATGGAAAAGGAAGAAGATGGTGAAACCTCCATGGCTGCATTGAGCTGGACACTCAAAGACCTTAAGACAAGAAAGAAAAGAGAACAAGGGCAGCTCACTTCAAAAGAAAGAGTACAAAAGGAGTAGTACCAGTGTACAAGGACAAAATAAGGAAGTAAGGCACAAAGTAAGATGGAACTAGCAAGAGACATACAGAAATCGATTGGTAAGTACATTAGTAATAAGAGGAAGACCAAATAAAGCGTTTGGTCTGCTACTTGAGGGAAGCAGGGAGCTATTAACAAATGAGACTGAAGTGTTCAATGACTTTTTGCATTTGTTTTCAATTAAAAAAAAATCAAAAGTGAGCAGATGGTTAGCACAATTAATACCAGCAGAAAATGGATAAGATCTCAGCCTAGGAGATCTACTGTTAGAGTCCTGCCTGTTTTAAAAGGCCTGATGATTTTAATCTGAGGATACTTAAGGGACTGGCAAAAGCACTTGTCACACCAGCAGACACTTTTGAAAATTCACAGAGGCTGGGCGAGCTCTCGAATCAAACAGGGAGAAGCACGTAGCCTCTACCATTAGTAGAGGGGCCTCAGGTAAAGGATAAAATGAATCTGGGAAATGATCGGTCTTGGTTTTCCTGTGTTTATTCTAAATTTTTTATTGCAAGCACTTGGTTGGTAACGAGGAAGGGTGTAGCAACCATCATGGATCTGGCAAATTACGGTTTTATCAATTTACTTTTTGCATATCAGGCTTTTTACATAAGTGAGAAGAGGAAGATGTTTTGATTTTTAGTAAAACTTTGGGCATCCTCAGATGGCATTCTTGCTGCTGCCTAGAGAAATGGCTTGAGCTAGCACAGTTCCTAATTTTGCAGGTGGCATCAAGGTGGGAGGGAAGGGAGGTGCAATACAAGATAGAGTCAGTGTTTAAAATAATTCTCGCACATTGACAAAACAGTCTTAAATGAAAGTGATGCAGCTGAAAATTGTCAAATACTCAGTAAAGGTCTTTCTCAAGACTAATCAACCGCCAACTACAACGCAGAACGTGCAGATGGCCAATGTGAGTTGACATGCGGGCCTGTGAAAAGCCAAATGTGTGAGTCAGTGAAGTCCTGCTGTTCTGAGAGTAAGGTGCACTGTCCTGAGACACGGACAGAGAAATATGCTCAGCGGAGTCCAACTGAAATTACATCAGTAGTGGCTTCTGTGAAAGCCATGGTCGGGTCTAGAAAATGTTGTGTATGAAGGGGGGCGGGGGGGACGGACATCATCTGTTGAGACGCCTGTGCAGAAGAGGACAGAAAGATTTAAATTGGAGCAGGAGAGTTCCTGATCAGGAAACATAAAACCTCTGCTGACGTTCTGGAGCAAACTGTCCAAAAAGGTTGGAAAACCTTTTCAAGGTAGGGTTGTGTGGAAAAGCTGAACAAGTCTGTCTGGAAAGATGCACGTGCATTTGATTCTGCATTGGGATGACTGCTTTGGTAGAAGACTTTCCAGAGTACTTTTTTCCAGAGCCTTATTTTTCTGTAATTCTGTGGTTTCTGTGTTTACTTCATTGGTTGGTTTAGCACGTTCTACAGGTTAGTTGGACTTGCTTTGATTTGTTTTTTATCATTGAGATAACATTTGAACCAAAAATGCAACTCTATGACTAGGCCAAAATTATATTTTGCCTTTAACTTCCTAGCTGTTAAGCTCGCTGCAAGGAAGCTTAAACGTTTTAAGTGGTATTGAGAAAAAAAAAAAAAATCAAGGAGGCAGTGTAAGAGAATTTATTAGATTATCGTGCTAGCAATTACTTAACACATACAAATTATGAAATGTATCTTGACATGTAGGTAATGTATCTTAAAGTATCTGGTGTTTAAGTTCATGCAGAGTTCTACTTTAGAAACACATATCTTATGGTAGATTACCACGTACATCACTGTCTAAATAGTTTACTTTCTGAAGTTACTATGCAAAAATACCAGTAGTATATAATGATATCATAAAGTGAAGTGCACAGAAAATGTGTTCCATGTAGAATTACTGAGCCTATCATAAATAAATATGGTGCCTTTCTTTATCATCAGTATTAAAAGCCATGTGACTTCTTTATTGTCACAGGAAGAATTTGTCATTTAAAGCTTTAACGGTCTTAGCTGTGTCTTTGGTTTGTCTGAATTTGACCATCCAGCCCAATAATACTTTTTATTTACCGCCACAGTGGGGTTCCACACATATCAAGTTGTCAAGTCTTGAGTCGGCCCAAAGTTTTAAGAGAGATGCTGCAATGAAATTCTGCTAACCCTCAATTAAGAAAAGGTTTAATTAAAATTCTACGTTCAAAATTAAGGATTTAATTGGGAAAATATTAGAAATAACTAGCAAGTAAGGGTAACAGCAATTTTAATTGTGATGGGGAGTAGTGAGAAAGTCTCTCCATATATATGAGACAGGGTAATATTGGTCAGCATCATGGTGTTTGGGGAGCCGCTAAGAAATATTCTGCAAAGAATGATAAACAGCTCATCTGTTACTGTAGGTAAATTTTATGTCTGCCCTGGGCTAGAAGCCTTCTTCAGTCTCTAGGCTGAAAATGCAAAGGGCGCCAGTAAGTCGAGTATACGCCTGTCTTCAGGGGTTGTAGTTAGGTGTTTTCTGAGCCTCCTTTTCTGCTTATTGAACCAATCTGAAAACTATCCATTACTGTAATTAGGTTATGTATTTAGAAATGAAATTAATAAATTAGGTAAATATCTGCATTGCTTCTCACAAACCTGTCCAGTTTTCCTGCTACCTCCTCAGTCAGAGTGGCCGCAGGCATCATCCCGCCGGCGCGACGAGGGCTGGGAGACCACGGGGATGCTGGTGCCCTTTCTCCTCTGGGAAGATGGTGGCCACTGCCAAAAACACTGCCACAGCTTTGTGGGAAGAATTAAAATACAAGTAATTTTAGGATACAAAGATAATACTAACACCACAGTTTTGTCTATAGATACCAGTCTGGCTTTGGTTAGGCTTAGGCAGGTGTGTTAACCCCTTCTTTGGTCCAGTGTAATGGTGCCTTATTTAGAAATAAATTATTTATGCCTTTTTATCTTTCAGTTGATTTCTACCTTGTTCCAGGCTTTGAGGTGTTTTGTTTCCTATAGTGGAACTTGATCTGCTCTCTTTCTACTGTAGTGTTTAATCCAAGGAAAAATTTGTGATGTTTGTGTCTAAAATAAGAGAGACTCTCTTTGTATCGCCCAAGGCTCAGGAGTCCTTATGTGCCCTAATGTACCCCCATGCCAGATTGAGTACCCCACTCTGTAGCATAGTCCTCATTTATTACCACATCTGACACTGCCTCGTCTACATACTTAATTGACAGAGATTTTATATTCTGTAAAAGCATAAAAAATGCTGGACAGAAATCTGAATTGTCACAACCGCACCAGTCTTAGGCTCATCCTTCCATGTGTTCAATATGACTTTTCAAGAACTATGTCAGCCAGCATGCACTGCATATGCCCCAGTAACTCCACGTAATGCAAACTGGTCTTCGGTGACTTTCAGGTGGCATTTGGTCATCTGTCTGAGGTTATCAACCAGAGCGTCCTTCAGAGACATCTCAAAACCTCTCTCCAAACTCCTCACCCCTGAACAAAAAGTCTCCAGGTTTACTTGAGAGCTCTTTCCCACAAAACTATGTTGACTAGAAATGGTTTTTCATTCATTTTGCTCTGGATATTAAATTTTGCGGGTTTCCCTTTTCCCCTTGATATTTCCCTTAGCTTTTCCTATGGGTTGACAAATGTGAGCAGACCATTGCCTTGCAACCGGTTCAAGCTGCGGGAAAGCCTCCCTTTTACAGTTCTGAGCATTGAAGGCTGCTGCCATGTTTGTGTTAGTCAAAGTAAACATAACCAGATATTTATCATGGGAATTGAGGCCACTCTTCATTTTCTGTAAGTCAGTGGCTTTCTTGTTTTTCCATTAAAATGAGATCCAGTACTGTTAGCACTTTGTATTCTGAAGGACCGGTTTACTGCTTATAGAGATTCTGAGAAAATCCTGTAATTTATTCAATGTGATATTCTTCAAATGTTGCCCAGGCTGATCTATAGTTGTCCATGAAACACTTTTCTTCTGCACTGAGATATGTTTAAGGGTGCCTGTTCCACTCTGCAGCCTTAGTTTTCAGTTGCTGTGACACAGTGTAGATGAACTTGTTTAATACCTGCCCCCCAAAAGGCAAGCCTTTATGCTCTGCATTCCTCTCCTCTCTTGTATTTACGGTGGTTGTTAACCACCTGGTCAGTTGATTCAATTTGCTAATCCAGGGAAAAAAAAGCGGCCTTGCTTCCCTCCATTTTCCCTAAATTATACAGTTATAATTTGATTTTCTGGTGGCTGGTGACCTATGAAGACAATGCAGTACTCCTTATCTTTTTAAGGGGGAAAGGGAGTTTTGGCTTTTTTTTTCCTCCAACTTAGATTAATCTGGTCTAAAATAAGCGAAAGAAATCTCTGGGGACTGCAGGAAGAACATATCCTAACATTGTGTATGCTCTTGAAAGAAGTCTTGTTCGAGTCCAAGGTTTCCTGACACTTCACTGCAACACAAATATGCGATACCACAGTACTTGCTATTTGAGTGGCCGCTGCAATAAGAGCAGAATTCGGTATTGTCACAGCCGTATATTACAGCCGTGGAAATTCCATGTAGTTCATTGGTCCGTGACCAACAAAAATCCCCTTGGACTAACAATTAATCAGGCTCTGGTGAGCCTTTGACTAGCAATAGTTGCAGATGTCACCTCACGCTAGAAGTTGAGGCTTGGCCTTGCACTAAAGGGGAAAACAAAAACCGAGAAAAAAAGCTTTTTTAAGACTTGATTGCTTGACATTTTCTATAATTTTGAGGCATTATAGATTTGCAACTAAATGTATTATAGGCTTGTTTTTTATTGTTCTGTGGGTCTTTGGCTGTAAACAATTTTCAGTTGAGGTTGGGGCAAGACAAAACAGGTGAAGCACTGAAATGTCTGTGTAAATGGA
>NW_008824986.1:7855266-7865839 GCF_000699105.1 Pygoscelis adeliae | reverse complement strand
GCCGAGCCCCGACCTGCCCCAGCCAGCACCCCCCGGGCACCCCAGCATCCCTGCCGGGCACCCCAGCATCCCTGCCCAGCCCCGCCAATCCGGACAGCTGAAAACACTGCAGGAGATTTAATTTCCTTTTTTTGCCCACGTGAAATCACAGAGGTAAAGTTGGTAAATGAGGCAGAAGAAAGGAAATGAATGGAATTGTGATTTTTTGATTTTTTTTTTTCTTTCCATTTAATGCTTGGATATCTGCCACGGCTTCTCTGCTGTTATAGGGATAACATGATTAAATGCTTGCCCTTTTAAGAGATTTATTAATTTTTAACAAAATTAAATATGTATATTTTAAAGCTAGAAAAACATTTTGGTACAAGTTCATATTTGAAAAAGCAAGCCCATTGAGACTGTATTTTATGCAGGAAGATGTTAAACTAACCTCAGGAGGCAGATTTTTTTTAAGGAAACTTTTGCAATCAGTGTATGGCGTCTTTTCTGTGTGCTGTCCCTGCAAATGCAGGATTTTAATAGCTTCCAAACAGAAATCCGAGAAGGATTTTTGAGCCAGACTTGGTCTAAATATATCAAATTACCTTTCTTTTAGATGTCGCTTCAATTATAACGTGAAGTAATATCATTAAAGGAAACTTATTCTACTATTTATAGGGCTTGATCTTTAATTTTTTTAATGTCAAAATTATTTATTTGGCCTGTTCTGCTCCAGATGTGACTGTTGAGGGCACGTTAATTTATATTCGGTTTCCGTGGGCCCCTGTCCCCATCTGTACATCATTTCTGAATTTCTTTTTCTCCCCGGGGAGTTCACCTATTCATATCGGAGGTTTCATTTGCTGTGTAAACAGAATAAACAGACAATGCAAAAATCCCTACAATACTGTAAAATAATTCTTTTCAACAACATAGTGGATCATGTTTAAAAAAACATTGAGAGGGCGATATGTGCGAGGCAACAATTTCTCTCTTTATTGCACTCCTGAGGGAAGACTCATCTTACTACAGCGCGTTTGCTCTGGGTTTGATAAGTTCGTTTTTATTAAAAATGTTACCTAAAACTGCATTTTAAGATAATCCTAAAATATGTCAGGTTTGCTGTGCTCGGTGTTGCGCCGGAGTGGTGCGCTAACGCGGGACATCCCGCGCACTTAGCGATTAAATGCACTTTGAGCCATCTTTGGGTGGAAAGGAAAAAAAAAATAGAGAAGGGAGATTTTTTTTTTGACATTTTGCGAATAAAGAGGGATGCGGGTTATTTATGCTGGGTTGTTGCTGCAAAGTCCTTATCTCCATGTGGCACTAAACAAGGATTTGTTGTGGGATTTGAGAGGGCTGTGTAGTGCTTCAGTGTTAAGCACCCAAAACTCTGGGGGACTGGCACTAATTTCCTCTCTCTCGTAAAACAACATAGTATTCATAACAACTCGAGAGGCTTGACATAAGTAATGATGGCATATGCAGGCGAAGATTACCACCCCAACAGTGTAATCAAGGTGCTAGGTACTAATGCAAGTTAAATTGAGACAATAATGCTGAAACTTGCATTGTGGGATTAGGAGAGTACTTGAAATGCTGACATCGGCATCTCCTGGAAGAGCGCCTGTCTTCCTTTCAATTCCTGTTTATACTTAATGACCTCAAAATTTGTATGTCGTTAACACCGTGTACTGAAGTGGGAGAGAACAAGGTTTGGGAGGGAGAAGATTCCCTGCCTTCGTTGACTTTTGTCTCTTCTGGTAATTGGTGGCGTTCTCCGGCAGGCGAGCGCGCGGTGCGTTGGCCCCGGGGGCTGCAGGAGCGCGCCGCCGGCGCGGGCAGCACCGTTCACATACCGAAAGTCATCCACGCCTGCAAAATTGTTGTTGCTGGAGCACAGTTAAATGCCCAGCCGATGGAAATGTGAAATAAAATCGTATTAAAATTTGATGCTCAGATCAATATTGTGGCACCCAGGTAATTAAAATGGGTTTGTTTATTTGGCTCCTTATAAATAAAAAGGGCTTAATACGGACTAATTACACAGAGCCTTTCATATACTGTAGGATAATAATGGCGGCAATTTAAAGTGATATTAAATGAGAATTAATAAAGGAATATTGAGTCACTTTGACTGCATTAAGCTGCGTGAAATGATTTCTTATCTCAATTTAACTTTCTGTCCACAGTTTAGTGATTGATAAGCTTGGAATTTTTATAGAGGTAATCTAAACAATATTTGATTACTACGTTGAATTAATAACAAGAAGCCCTTTTTTCTTGTTTATCAGCATATCAGAAGTGATGCTCCCTTTCACTTCAATCGTAATTTGTATAATACTTCCACTGGATATTCTAGGTAGTTACGTATGCTTTTAAACAATATTTTGACAATTTTATTTGTTTTGCTAAGCATACATATTCTCTGGGCAGTTTGTACTTAAGTGTAACACATGAGGTTAGTAACTTACTCAAACAGATCTAAAGCAAGTTAAAAAGAGGTAGAAGTCATCTTCAAGTGAAAAATTGAAACCACATTTACATTCTGGAATGAAGATTGTGATTAATCGTGTTCCTTTAAAATGACCCCTGGAGAATTGCCTGACAAAAGGACACATTGGTTTGAATATTCCAAATTTGAAATGAAGTGACCTGGATTTACTCTTCAAAAACTATTGTTTCTGCCACTGACTCATGAAGCAACGTGTGCCAGAATAAAACCCATTCGATGGGAGAGAAAACTTCTTGGAGGCGCTTTTAATCTCTGAAGTGGCTGAAAGGAAGACATGAGGTTCTGAAGTGCAAGTCCACTTTATCTATGCAATTAATGCATTTAAATATGTTTAAATTTTGGTCCTTTGTTGCAGTTCCTTATGCACCACGGTGGTGCCGCATGCCCCACGTCGCAGCCCGTTAGCATCCCTGCCCTCCTCTGGGCTGTGGAGCAATGCGGAAGGTCAGGACCCTGCGCCGCATGCTTTTTTTTTATATATAACAAATTGCTGGTATTGTTCATTAATTTCTGTCTCTGAAATGCCATGTCAAGCCTCCCAAGGAGCTCACAGTGCCAGTGTCCCCTGGACAGCTTCTCACCATGGTCCAGTGCGAGTTCCTGATGAAATTACAGGTGCAGGGAAATGCAGAATTAGAAATATATCTGATGTTGCAATACTTGTGAAGCTATAGCTTTGTTGATGACAGGACAATTCCGTTTTTGACAGTTTAATTTACTGTTGCCAGTGGACAAGAGCAAAAGGAGAATGTGGGGTTAGCCACCTGCCCCCTCGCACTGTGTTTCACATGCTAGGTTGCAAAATCATGACTCCCTCAACCTGTCGTGCTCAAATGAGAAGGTTTTCAGCTGGGGAAATGGAATACATCAGTGCAGGTAATATTGCCTGACCTCATAAAACAAAAGGAAAAATTGCAGATTCTGACAGCCATTATGAATCTTGTATCAGCATCCAAACGGCTCTGTGCCGAGGTACAGTACATGTTTGTAATAGGAAAAAAAACCAGGGTTGCCACATTGACTTGCAATATGGAGCAAAAAATGACTTGTCAGTAATTCGTTCTGGGATGTTAAAGAGGCTGTTGAATTTACTAGTATATACACAGCGAGTGTTTAGCCTGGAGCAGCATGCAGAAATGGTGCACTCACAGAGGTGGTCTGCTCGACTTGGTCATGGGCTTGGGCGGCGGTGGGATTACAGGACCGCATATTTCAGGCAAGCTTTGTTGGTTCAGAAATCGCTGAGCCTTTTTAATCATGCACGCCATAAAAGTGCATGTTCTCTTGCTCTTAAACCAGATAATTTTGGTTTTGAAAGCCTTTGGACTACAATGTTTTCTTCAAAACCCTAAGTGTTAACGGCATCAGACTGTACACCCAGTTATAATTTTATTTCTATTTAAAGAAGTAATTTTATTGAGTACAGTTGTTCTCTCCAATTTCATATTAAGCTTTCCTTAGCTCTTAATTTCTTGATGTCTCAAGTTTTTCCTTATTTGATATTGTACATTCATACATCTCATTCCTCTTTGAGTTTTTTTATTTATTTATTTTCAGAAAGTTCTGAAAATGAGCGTTATCAGAGTGATTTAGTAAGCCAAGTAAATTAAGGATGGAGTCAGTCATTAGACGTATCTATTTGCATACTTGAAATGCTTGGAGTTTCCTGCAGACTTTCACTGGTTGGGCTGTATTTGATAATAAAGTAGGTCTGGGAAAAGTCTGTTAATCAGATTAGCTTAATATGCTTTCAGTAACTATTTTTAAGTTTGAAATTCCTCTTTTCTCTAGATTGTTTTTTTTAGACTTTCTATGTTAAAGACTTCTTGTTGCCGCTTTGAAGAGGCAAAGGCCGTTACACCACTTCTCCGGTGGCGGGTTTTCAATTGTGCCCAGGTAACGCCAGGTAAAGGTGCTTCTTCCTCTGCCCTCAGTGGTAAGACTGTGCCCTTCCACGTTCTACAGTGCTATAGAGAACGACTTTGAATCTGTAGTTCTCAGCTGATGAAAAGACAAACAATAAGCTTTCATCTTCTGCATCTTCTCCTCTCCCAAGTTTCCTTTTTTTGGGGTGTAGCTTTAGCGTTCAGTGTCACCGCATAGACCGTGCTGGACTGCGCAGTAGCTTCATCTCAGGCTAGATGATGGAAAGCATTGCTAAGACTTTCTTTGACTCTGGGGAATAAAAGCTCTTTTTGCCTCAGCTAATTGGGCTGGCGTATGTGTGGGCAGGTTATCCTCTCACACCGGCCGCCACGGTGACACTTACCCATCTCCCCCTCCTCAGATGGAGCCTCGCACACACCACCGTGCTCTCGGCCGCTTTGTGTTTGCTGGAACTTGAGTGCACTTGAATTAAATGGCAGCTTATGAATATGACGAGAGCATCGGGATGTTGAAGGGAAACGAAGCTGGTGGGGCGGGCACGTCTGTGGCACACGGCGCCCACAACCTGCCAGGAGCCGGGCACCTCTGTGTCCTCCTCCCCTAACCCAGGGAGAGGTACGGGGGAAGCAGGGGTGAGAAACAGTTTCAAAAGGCAAATATGGGAACTGAACCTAGGATATTAGATTTTTTTTTTCTTCTTAACTGAAAATTAAATTCTTAAAAATGTCTAAAATATTAGCTTTATTCATTCATAAGGATTGTTTATGCAAACAAGGTGAAATACATATCTATAGTGATGTATGCATATATGCATTTAAGTGATCTGAAGGACCTTACATAAGAGAGCAGCCACTACCAAAAATCTGTGAAAGAAAATAGAGTCTATTTGAATAAATGTAAAATGCTAAAATTCAGTGAGACACGTGTTAGATTAGATGAAAAGGTTATCCAGCAAAACTGAACACAGTCCAGAAAGCATGAAAAATGTTAAGTTACAAAAGGTTGTAAAATGCAAGTTTTCGTAATCAAATACTAATTTTTTTGCCACCCATGTATTAAAAATGTCACTTCATAGCCTACTGTTGTGGGTACAGCCAGCTCTGCCACCAACAGCAAACATGAACTTTCTGCACCTGCTCAGTGGCGGTAACTCTGGATTCCCTCATTGATTTAAGTTGATGTTGCTTTTCAGGTAATTAAAACACAAAGGCAGCAAAATAAATAAAGGATTGAGGTTGGAAATACCCTGTTATCAACCTGTGCCTGGATGTGGTTGCTTCTCAGGGCATTCGTTCACTGCCTGTTACCCATGTGCATACCAAGGGTTGAGGATCTCAGCGAGCTTCGTGGTCACCGTTGCGGGGATGGAGGGAGCTGCTGCTCTGCCGTGGTGGTCGGGAGTTTCTCTGCATGGTGCCCAACCCAGGCCAGGCAGGTGGACGGTGGAGTGTTCCCACCCATCCTTGCCATGGTTGCCGTGCCCTCCCAAGGGAGGTGAGGAGGAGGGTGCCATCCCTTCAGGGCTCACTGGGTGCATCCTTCCTCCTGCCTTCATCCCTGGGGGATGTGCAGTCTGCCTGGATACATTTCCAATGTATCATTGGAGCAAACATTTCCAATAACCACGCAGGAATGAATGAACCTGGGGTCTCCGTGTTGGGTTTTCCCGGGCAGACAACTGGATGCATGTTTGCTCTGTGATTTCTCTCAGCGTACAGAAAGATTTTTTCCACAAATGTTTTTTGATTGTCAGTTTACTCACTTAGAAGAAAAGGTACGTGAAACTCAAATTATTACGGAGGAAGAAAAGAGAAACAAGTAGGGATTCTTGTTGGTACAAAGACAACTAGAAGTAGATAGGGTTACAGTACTGCAATAGTGGAGAGATAATGAGGGCGTCGGGCACCTTAAGGAAGTGGATGCACCGAGATTTGGTGCAGTCCAGCACATGACTGCAACTTTTCTAGTGATATTGTGGAAAATCTCTGCAGTTGTCCACTCAGATAGATGTAAGGCTACTAACTGTAACAGGCTTATGGCACCTTCTGTATTTGCAGCTATTAATAAATTGCTTTTCTGTAAGTTATCATTTAATGTCTTCTGCTGTCAGAATGAGCAAGCCTCTGCACTGAAAATACTGATTAAAGATTTTGAGCTGCTTTTAAAGGTGTTTCTTTCTTCAAACATTCATTTCAAGGATTTATTTCTCACTTATAGCTTATTTTTAGAAAGCTATTCTTAAAAAACAAATCTTTTTCAGAGGCTGAAAAAATCACCTCTGGTTCATACGGATGCAGATTAATGAAACGGAGGACATCCTTTTCCCCTTCAATCACTTACGTGGCGCATTTCACATTACCAGGTGACCGCGTCTTTCCCTTTTAACGGCTGAAATGGTTTGCAAAGACCACTTCAAGTTTCTCGGCTTTTCACTCCCTTTTGTGTGAGACTGTCAGCGCCCGAGCCCCGGCCATGACATGCACAGACCAGCTGGTTTTTCTCCTTCAGATCAGCGGCTCTGGACAGCTTCTTTCTCTGGCAGCCGCTTCAACCTGCTCTGTCTTGTCATCTTCGAGTTCAATATCTGCTGCTCTGAAGGAAAAAAAATGGGATGGGTTGGACCATTGTATTTGGTCTTTTGACCCTCCATGTTGCCCATGAGCAGTGAAGGATAACTTTTGACAAGCCATGTCAGATGTGACAGGCAATCTAGTTGGGTTGAGTGGAAATGTGCTGTACAAGTTTGAAGCCTTAGTTGGGGGCATTTTCCCGGTGTTCAGTGCATTTAAATTGACACCAGACCTCAGTGTTGTTTGTTGCAGAGCCCCGCGTTTCCGAAGTGTACGGTTTTAACAGCTCAAATGGAAGCCTTTCCTATGCGTTTTGCATCTCATTCCACCAACCCAATGCAATATAGCCCTTTCCGTGTTTTGTTTTCCGTCCCTCAGGAACACACATTAAATTTAGTTTTCATCTACGAGTATGTTTGATTTTTATTTTCTTGTAGGCGGTTATGTTTTACTGTTCCATGTATTTCTGTGTTTTCTGAGGTCATCTGAGTGTGATGTGATAGACAACTCCAAGTGCACTGTTACGCTAGAAGTTGTTGAATATTGCGAATTATTCAAAGAGCGTTGAAGGAACCTTGCTAACCTTGAAACTGCTTTTATTTCAGAATTAATTATTTGGAAATGTTGATAGTAGAACTTCTGTGGGAAGCGTATTTCCTGCAATGTTATGTAGGCTTCAGTCAAGATCTGTTCTTATTATATTCCTTCATTAATGGGTTGTGATACGGAGTTCCACTTTTATTTAAATTAATTCTCACTATGGATGTGAAAAGCTAGCAGATAATGTCCTCCCCAGTAGCCTATTGAAACCCAAAGTCTATCAGCGCTGGTGATCTGGCTCACTCCGAATTTCTGCTTTCTCTTACCTTCTGCGAGCATCCTGAGTACTGATCTCTTGCCCGCTAATGGCTTTCCTAGCGTAGTTCTCCTCTTACCCCCCCTCAGATCAATACAGTGTACTGATGGGCAGCAGCAATAAATTACAAGAAATTACCTTTCAGATGCCCCAGTCCACTCCAGCCTGGTCTCCCAAGCGATACCTTCATTTCCCTCGCTGCCGTTTGGTGCTGCATTTTCGTTCCCCTTCTCTGGTGTCGCACAAGGCTGTTGGTTTGTGGGTCTGCGGGTTTCCAGCTGGCTTCTCCCAGCCGCTGCTCTTCACCCTGCCTCTTGGAAGTAAAAATGCATATTTTGTTCCCCCGTCACTTCCAAGACACACTCTTCATCATCTTCTTGCCCTTTTTAGCTCACTGATTAGTACTTGGATTGGCTGAATTTGAAAATGATACAACGTATGGAAATGAGTCTTTGGGCCTTTTTTCTGACCTGTGTTACATCTCAACCGCCGGCAGTGTTTTTTTTTTTCTTGCACATTTGCAAGTATAGGCAGTTGGGGCTTTTTCAGCATCTCTACTCGAGTCAGTTTTGAAAATGGATCTGTAACTGTACCTAGAGAAAGAGCTTAAACTTGTTTAACTTTACATGACTTGTTGAACTGCAGTAACTCTTGGTTTCTCTTTCTATTTTTGTAATGGTCCCAACCCACAAGCTTCTGGAAAAAGAAAACTCAAGACCCACACTTGTTCTGGTTTTGAAAGTATTTTTGGAATGCCATAGTAAAAACACGCAATTTGGAAATAACAGTTCGGTTTCACTTGCTTTATAGAAATCTTTACCGAAGATGTTCCTTGTCTGGAGTGGCTGTGACTGGGGCATGTCTTTAATCATTGAAGTCCTTGCCAGCTTTCTTCCTAGCATTTTAATTCCCTTAAATCACAATTAATTAAATAATCAGTCATTCGTAAGAATAAAGGTTCTTTCTTGCCGTGAGCAAATAACAAGCCCTCATTTTTCAAAGCTCCCCCCTGCCACCTGCCCAATACAGCAGGGGAAGGTGCGGTTGTCTTTCCATGGTGGTTCTTTTCTTTCCTGATATTCCCAGTGGGAAACAATCTCCATACGTCATTCTGTTTCCATTTCAACTTGTGAATCCTTTAGGAAACATGTAATTTGAAGTGTTTTAAAGACAAGTATGTTATTGATAAGTGAGTAATGTTATCGATAAGTGAGTAATTTTTTCATGGATATTGCTTCAGATGTGGTGCAGTTATCCCTTCTTTTTTCGTCCATCTCTTTCAGTGATTTGTCTTTCAAAAGTTTTATAGGTCCTGGCTTGTGAAGAACTTCTCTTCAAGGGCTTTAAGACCCTTTAAGTAACTGAAGGATCATTTCATTGTCTTTGTAAATAGTTAGTATTTGCCTGTGGGGGGAAGTAATTGTTCCTTACTCAGCATAGAGTTAATTGGGGTCTGTTGTGGTGGCCTGTCTCCTTGTACAGATGTTCTGCTTGTTTCTGGTTTTCTTGATTCTCCATGTAGGAATGAGTTAAATCGTTTAACGGCATAAAAGATTTAATGTCACAGAAGACAGAAGAAAATGCTCAAAAAAGCAGCTATTTTTCTTGACTACCTTTTTGTATGAGATTTTTGTTTAGAAAACTAACTCTCTTCCATTTTTACGACAAATAATGAGAAAAATATCTGGGACAGGTGGCTATTTAAAGCTATTCTGTTACTACAATAGTAGAATTATTTGAAATGTCGGGTTGGGATTTCACGAAATATAATTCTTACTATGGACGTCTAGAAGACATCTCTACTGGCTTCCAGACAACAATCTGTAATACAGTTCAAACATCAGGAAGATATTGGAAAGGATGTATTTTGTTTTTATAAGGAGGAGCTCTGATGTGGGCTGTATTGCAGCCATAGGACTTCATGGAGAGAATGGTAGGAAAAAGGTAGGTTGGGGTGTAGCATGCAACTTCACTATTGGAACCAGCTGTCTCTTCCAAAAGCACAGAAACAATATCATAAAAGGTAAAGGGAAGTTCTAAATTTCTCAGGAAGGAGTATTTTTTTCTTTTTTTAAGTTGAGGGAGAAGAATAGTGGAGGTTCGTCTTTGGGCAGTGCAAATTATTCAGGGAGAAGCTGGCTGTGTGAGCAGGAGATGATGTCCTGTGTTGTAACATGATAAATGTCTCATTCCTGTACAAAAAAGGTATTTTTTCCTCAACCATTAATGAAACATGGTAATTTCTATCCAACACAGTGCTGTTTGGCTAACTGCATTGCTTTTTTGGACCAGAGGCCCTGTAACTGTGTGCATAATGCTCTGAGCTGGCTTACCCGTCCTTTTAATCAGAGTAAAGTACAGTTTTTCACTGCAAATTAAGGTTTCAGTTATCTGTCTTCCTCTCAGCTTTCAATTTTCACGTCCAAAATACAGCATTTGCTTTTGAAGCATGCATACAGCCAGTGTGGGTAAATTGGATTTCACTAGTAGTGGCTCTCACTGTTTCTGCTGTTCTCGTTGAAATAGTGTACGTTGCTGTGTAGAAGTAGCTGTGTGCTCTCAAGGACCAGAGCACGATTGTGAGAGCAGCACCTTCCTCCATCCCACGGCCTCCTGGGCACGCAGGGTACCGCAGCCCCCACCTCCCCGCCATCTTTCAGGGTAACCCTTGACGTTACCGAGTGCAATGTGCAATGTCTTGTTCTTCCAGTGTTGGTGTGGCTTTCGCCAGTCTGATGTGTTCCTTCTTTTTATTCACTTTTGGAG
>NW_008824986.1:7840201-7855247 GCF_000699105.1 Pygoscelis adeliae | reverse complement strand
CAGAAATTTCTCCTGAAAGATTATTCAAGTTTATACCTAATTCAGCAGCCAACAATATCTCCTTTTTGTCCTAATGCTAGTAATGACATGGATAATGATCTTTGTTCTGTTGAACGAAGGCGACTTGAGTATGACTTGAGGGGAGCCATGAAGACATCAGTGATTACACAGGGAGATGGCTTTCTCTGGGCTGCATGGCCTTCCCGGCAGTGGCAGCTTTTCTTCCATAATGCCATCTTGGCAGACCACCACTGGCTGTAGGACCACGCGGTCCCTGTTTGTTTTATTGCAAACATACTTGCCGTCATTGCTGAGATTTTGGTATTGTAATGTTCATAGCACAGAGGTCTACTGCTTGATAAGCTGTCTTTTTTTGTTTTTTGCACTGTCTCCATGGTAATTAGACAAAAAGCCCCTTTTTCTGTGTATCGTCAGGGTTAAGGTTTGATAGTAGTTGGGTGAGTTTGGCAGAGATTTCGGGTTTGCTGCAGTTTCGGTGCAACTCCTAGTTGCATTTGAGTAGATTGTTTTATAATGTTAAGCATTCAGAAGAAGCTGGAGATTAAATAAGCCTTTTGGTTTCTTTAATTGCAGGCTTCTAATAAGCAGTGAAGTGCCATTGGAAAGGCATTTGTGCCAGAGATGGGCACTATGGTTTTGCTTCCAGTTTTAGGATGGGGCATTGGAGGACCCGGGCAGTGGGAAACACTTTCTTCTCAGCTCCAGTGCAGAGACCTCCCATGCCTGGAGGCATGTGGGGAGAGATGGACGTATTCTGGCTCAGGGACTCCCTTTCCTTGTGGTACAGGCAGGGCTTTCAGCTAGTGTCCCTGCCCAAGCCCCAGGACCCCCGTGACAGGGATCTCTGAAGGTGTGGTGCTCTGACAGCCGTCTTGGTAGTAAATCCAAACAACATGTTAATGAAACATAACGTCAAGAAGAGCACTTCTCTGTGCTGGTACAGTGCTTTTCAGTCATGCCAGCAGGGTGACACTTCTGGCTGTTGATTTTTTTTTTTCCTTCCCCCTCCAAATATTACTGATTTGTTTATTTTTTTCTTCATACTAGATGTGATTTTCTTCGTAAGCCATTCACGTGTGAATTAAAAAGAAATTAGACTGCTAGGTCAGTTAAATCTTTAAAAAAAAAAGACACAGAGCGAGCAGTTGGCAATAAACTTGTCCTTTTTGGCACCTGGAATAAAAACAGTAACATAACAGTACCTTTATATAGCACATAAAAATATAATTCAGGATAAGAATTCAGAGGTCACAGCAAGTGGTTAGCTAAATAGCTCTAGGGAGTTAAAATAGTTTGCTTATACAGAGATAAGGTGATATTTTATGCAGAAAGTCTATGTGTGGTTCCAAAGCATGATGGTTTTATATGCAGTAAAAGAGCTTTGAAAATAACATGCAGAAAAAGTTAAAGAAATTTATTTTTGCAGATTGTAAAACATACATATTGAAACTTATGAGGTGACTAATTCTGCTTTACTTAAGAATGTCTGTCATCCTTTGCTTTAATTAGTGAATTATGGCTGTATTGTTTCCTACCAACAGCTTCCTTAATTTCTTTTGCCACACGTTGCTTTTGTTGTAAGGTACCATTATGCCTGAAAGGCCTAATGGTGTTTCTTGGCCATGGAGAACTTCTGGTAGAACATTCTGAAGGTGTAAAGTCTACAGGGACTGAAGTAACTCCCCCAGTATTTACATTCGGCTGCCAGACTTACGGCTCCTCAGGGTCCCTTTGTACCCAGCGCTATTCGAATTGTATCCACAGCTCTAATTCCAGCTAACTGGAATTGCACCTCGGATCGCTGCCTGTGCTTCTGCAAACAGGGCCTGCCCAACCCCTCCTGCCCCTTGCCGCCTTCCAGGAGTGGTTATCAGCATGTTGGGGAAAAACACAGGCGTTGTGAGTGGTATTCTGACACTAGCTTAGGAACAGCAGTCTTTCCCATGTCTCTGTTCACAAACCTTTTTAGCCATTGAGAGTTATTACAAATTGTCATTCTTATTAGCATTATTAGTAAAGGCAGTGTTACATTGCTGTATATTTGGATGGTTTTGCAGCAGGACAATGGATAGGATTTACCCAAAGAAATGCTTTTTCGATGTTACGTATCAGTGTTTGCTGAGCGCCAGTACGAGGATGTGTATGTCCATTGTAAGAAGTTTATGGTATGTCTTCTATTCTTGAATAGCTGCTATTGAAAATGTGTTTACCAGAATGATTATATATAGAATATGTGTATAGTCAATTAAAATAACCATTTCAGTTAATGGCATGCACTAATGGTGATACACGTATATGCATTCTTGTAAATCTTTCTCAAAGTCAAAGAAGCCACTGGCCCAATGCCTGCCAGGAGGGATCTGAAGTTAATTTCTCTTTCTTCTGAAACTAAAGCAGTTTGTTCTCAGCTGAACTAAATCTGAATGTGCTCTCAACCCTCATGGGTGTCTTTGTTTTGGGGGATTTTTAGCTTTTTATAATGTCAGCTGGTCCTAGACAGTAAACCTAATAATAACTTCTCATTTGAATTCAAAGACTTGTATACAAATACACAAAGAAGTGAAGTAATTAGATTCTGACAAAGATCTGCTCAAATTATTTATTGAAAAAAGTCAAGGAGAAGTATTCATAAACTTGTCAAGTTTGGCAAATAATTTTAAGCACGGAAAATGTTCTTGGGTTTTTCTTGGAAATTGACTTAAGATTTACTTTTTTAAACAATGAGAACAATAGACATCCTTCTGGCTTTTTGTATCTGTTACCATCTAAGATTTCATATCACATTGGCACAAAGTGGTATGATGAGGATAAAGGCTCTACTACTTAATCACTTGCTTCTAGTGATCGAAAGGAACCAGCGTTTTGAGTGTCCATGACCAGTTCTTGCAGATAAATGTTGGGTTTGCTCTGATAATTGCCATGAGTAATACTTACTTTTTCTTCATAGAACTTAAACTATTTTATTCTTGAATAATTTTACAACAGATGTTTTTCAGAACTTACAAATGCAAAAAAGAAGTTTAACAAACCATATTTCATCGAGCTTAGCAGAATAGCTCACAGTATTTCAGTCCTTCTGAGTTACTTGAGACTTAACCTGTGCCAAACCTAGGGCTGGCACAGATGTGTGCTCGCCTTCACTGACAGTTGGTTGTGAACCAGCTGAGAAGGACAGGAGAGGTGTGATCAATAGGCTTGAGGCCAGTGATGCTATCAGAAAGACATTGCATTTTGTGCTGGCCTGATGCCATGGATGAGGACTGTAGCATATGCCAAAGCCCTGCATGTCCTCCTGCCCAGACTGATAAAATTTCATAGTATAAAAAATATTTTGACATGTTTTTCATTGACCCTGTGGATTTCACGTTGAAATTTATGTTGTTTGCAAGTGCTTTCAAAAACCAACACTCAAAACCAAACCAACAAGAAAAGCCCTAAACGAAAGCGAAGGCCATTGATTTTGCAGGAAGGTGTGCTTTGCAGTAGCAAAGCAGATACAACAATGTTGTCTTTTTTCAGCTTTAAAAGTGTAGGTTTTGATCTAGAAGCCTAATTTTTTTCATCAAGGAATTAAGCAATTGGTTAAATTCCATGAGAACATATTTAAACATATTGAAAAGATGTAACCAGTGACTGATGCTAAAAGGGTACATTCCCCATAACGCACATAATAATGTGGTTGTCCAGGGCTTCATTCATTAGGGCATTTAATTTACATTGGCCGACCTCAAATTTTATGTAACTTTTTATATATCCAAATTAATGCATTTGTTCTTCGATCATAGAAAGACCTTACTAATTTGTGTCACTGCAGTGAAGCCTGTGAGCAGGGTTTGACTGTGGTCTCCAGCTGCAGACAGATGTTGCTGGTGGTAGGCATGAGTAAGGTGGTTTTGCATGCCCTGGTCCCGTTCAAGGGCTGCAGGCGGGGGGGGGGGTGCCTGGGGGAAATGCTGCTTCAGGCTTCGGTCCAGCTCCATCCCATCCAGCTCCATCCCTCTGATGCTGGTGTAACCACTGAACATAAAATGAGCAGTCTCCCTTTGCTCTATGGAAAGTACTTCTGTTTTGATTTAGTGCACTAAGCTGTGGTACTAGGTGGCAGAGAAATCTGGACAAAAGCTGCTTTTGCCAGGTCCTTGCCCTGGTTAAATCTGCAGTGAAATAACTTTTAGAAGTGGAGTCTTTGGAGACTTTGCCTTCTCTGTTCCTCCTTAGCTGCTTACATAAAGGACAGGAGAGGACTGAGGACAATCAGGACTTGCACAGATGGAATTGCTGTTCACTTTTTTTTATGGTCTCAGCCTATCTTTCCATGTAGTCATGGTCATGATGGCCACCTTGACGTGGCCTCCTTTAGAGATCTTTTAAATTAGTAGACAAATTAATCAGACTTCTTTGTTGGGTAAACCGCTAAGCATCCTTCCTTCCGTGTCAGAAATTCAACCACAACAGTTACTTAGGCGTGATGGATATTGTATTTGATAAATAACATTCCTTACATTATTACTTGATACATATACAGGTTCTGCAACTGCGAAACAGTGTGAAAATAAATTATCTTTAATTAAGGCAGGTTATTGCTAGCTGCTGTTGAGTCCTTCCTTTTCTCGCCCCAGGAGAGCAGTGCTATGCCCCTGCTCACAAGCTGCCGAGGAGCAGGGATGCTTGCTCTCCCTTGTGGCATGGGGCTGTGAAGGCTTCCCCCAGCACTTGACAACCCACGTTGGGTACCAAACTAAAGCTGGGGAAGGGGGTTGCAGCACCAGGCTTCCCCAGGACCTCCAGAAGAGGCCTCTCCAAATAAACGCCCTTTCTTGGTGTTAGCCTTTTTTACAATGCTCTATGCTTTGGCTCTTGTATAAATATCTGCCGCATTTCCACCAGGAGTTATTGCTGTTATATATTTTACAGACACTTTACTGTCATCTAAGTGGTTTATTTTATTCCCACAGCTAGGAGAAAACTACAAAAGGAATTTTGTAATCTGAATGTGATTGTGGGCAGAGAGTAATGTTTTGAAAAGGAGCTGAGAGTAAATTATGTCACTGCTTTATTGTGTTTAAGGAGACTTTTCTATTGTGCTAGGAGTTAACATTAGTTCTCAAAGTTATTAACTGGATGTGGTTTTATTATGACTGTGTGTTTTGTCAATATATGACTTTTTTTTGTTAGTTTTTTTGGTGCCAGTTAGGCTGCAACTTTGGCACCATTGAAGTTTAAATATGTAAACTCAGCTCATGTTGAAAGTTTGTTTAGGTTTTACCTCCCTCTCACATGCAGCAAATAAAGTAAACATCTTTTTCCCCTGGTAGACTATTTATAGAGGGGCTTTCTTTGGGTGCGTTGCTGTTATACTGTGTTGTTTTGACAAATCATATTTGGAGAATCAGACTCCAAATATTTGTAAAGCCTTACGAGATGGCTTTCGGTGGAGATGGAAGTTGTGTTGCTGAGGTGACCTTTCAAGCTGCCACTAAGTGGGTTTTCTGGCAGGAGGTTTGGTGTGAGTGACAGAGCCTTCGCTGCCTCCCCAGGGATGCCGGGGCTTCGCCTCCGCACGGCAGCAGCCGAAAACGCAGCTGGATCCTGCAGTGACAGCAGAAACACTTGGCACTGCCGCCGGCCTGGCTAGCTCCTCTTCAAAATGCTCTGGATAGTGCTTTTAAATTTTTTTTTTTTTTTTTACATATATATATATATTTATATATCACCAGCATATGGCATTGTGTGTGTGTGTGAGTTTTCAGGTATTTGTTACCACTTCCTATTTTTTAAGAAGATGTCAAAGCCTCTACATCTGCAGAAAAATAAATGACTTTAAAAAGGATAACTCTTGCAAAAATAAAAAAACTCAAAAAATCCAGCCATTAAAATAATGCCCCCCCCCCTTGCTGTCTCACAGAAATGTACCTGCTGGGGCAAAATTTATCATTAACACAATTTTAGTATTTTATGGCTGTGTAGGTATCTTGAATAGCAAGCTAGAAAGGAGGAAATATGAAAACATTTTTTTTAACCGCAAAATCAAAACGTCAGTTGATATCCAAGTGATATAATTTCTCGGTTTGGAAAGCAATTGCAGCGGTCTTAAAGCTTACCTGGATAAAACAAGGATTATTGACAGGAGTAGAACTTTCTTTGAGCTCTTCTGGAAAAGCTGAACAAAAACCTGTACCTGGCATCTAGTGCTGAGCTGTACCATGGGCTTCTTGTTAAAAATAGTGGGGTTTAAACTCCTTAGAAAGTTACATGTGTTAAATAGAGTTTCAGGAGCATTTTAACAGTAAATGTAGTAGATCTTCTATTGCAGATTCAACTACCAGTTGTATGAGCTGGTAGAAGTATGAGGAATTGCTAACAAGGAAGGACTAAAGTAGCTGTACTTTGTTCCAGAGTCTGTGTTTTTCACAAGGCACAGATAGTGCGCAGTTTTTCATGCCAGCACAAGCATGGGAAGAGAGGTCTAGTAGTCGCGGGGTGGTTTATTGGGTTTTTGCTAGTGTTTGTAATTCCTTTAGCTGACAGTGGTAGTGGGCAGGGAATCAGCTCACAGTTTTCTTTAGAAGTCCATCTTTTTAGCAGGAAGAAATACAATGTGAAATGAAAAAAAAAATTTATTCAAGGAATTGACTTAATTTATGCATTACTGCAGTTTGTGTCTTGTCCATCTAATGAGCTGTTTCTGTGCATCTTTGTTGCCATAGCGTATCCATACAGTCCTTAATTACCTATCGTTAATTCTATATGCACGCCGTATGGCTGTCGGGAGGGCTATAGAGCACTTTTATCTGGCCTCCTTAGGAGCTGCAGGTACCTCGGCACCGGTGCTGTCAGCCCAGATGAAAGGGCCTGGCCGGGGCGGGCGCGTGGGGCTTTGATCTCCTGCAGCCGGTCAGCCACTGCCAAGGGGCTCCTCTGAAGAGCGATTTAAAAGTTGCATTTGTGCAACATCAAGTGAAAGGGCTGCACGGCTCACATGGCGAGGAGCTCTTTGGTGTACATCCCGGGCAGCCGCCGGGAGAGGCGCCCACCTTCCTCTCATCGTGCCGGCATTGCCAGTCTGCCTTTAGTTTCATGTTTTACTCAAAGCGTTGGGCCCGTGAAGGTTAATCTGGTTTACTGTTTATTTGTCTTCTCCCTCTCTGAACACACGGTAAAAAAACCCATACATTTGCAGTATGGATTTAGTATTAAATATAAAGTGCAGGTATGGACCATGTAAAGTAAAAATATTTCATGGTGTGTGCAAAAACATGGTTGACAGACTAGAGGAGCTGCTCCTGAGCCAAGCTAATATGATCCATGCAAGGACCAGTAGATCTCCATTAGTAAATAAAGTGCTATCATGAAGCATAATGTGTTCCTGTGAATTATTCCATTACCTGGTAAGGTCAGTGTTGATGTGGCCGCTTATACCGTTCTTGGCCAAACTGATGTTTGTGTATCGTAGTTTCTAATTATAGCCAGCATTCATTTTTCTCAGATGTCCATTTCAAAGTGTAAATTATTTTAGATAAGAATATATTTTGAAGTCTCAGGAACAAAATTCCTTCATTATTGCAATCTTCTCTATTTTCTGGCTGTCTAAAAAGGAGTCAGCTGTGGTTACAGGCATTACGGACAGGAGGGCGTAGGGAGGTATCTCCCCGCTTCTGCAGCTGTATCTTAGGAGCTCTTCTGCCCTGTGATTTGCATAGATATGTTTTAACTAATGAACAGAGCTGGCGTGGGGTAGAGGGAGCATCCAGAGCTCCGACCACAGCCCAGTGCATAGGGATCCCCCCACGGCCCATGGTGCCCCTCTGGCATGGGCACTGCAGGAATAAGCACGTTTTTATTATGGTGATACTTGGCAGTGACACTTAAACATTGCTTTTCAGAGGTAAGTTGACTATAACCAGCTCCTACACAGCTGTAGCAAAAAAGTAACATTCATGTACCAGTAGAAAAACATTTACACACTTGTGTGCACTGTGTGTGTATGTATGTGTGTATTCACAAAATCCCTTTGATACCTAGGGAGAAGGACTTGCTTTAGAAATGCAGTGTATACTCATTAAGACTCCACTGTATCTCAGCAAATAAGAAATAAATTCATCTCTTAATTTCCATAAGTATTTAAATTCCATTTGTGATGCTGTCACAAATGGCTTTTTGTATTTTTATTATTAATAGTCAATGCCTTAAGTAAGAATATATTTTTATAACATGAACTGTGAGCGTGCCATAGTACATTCTTGTGTCACTTCCACGAAAGCGTAACATAAACCTTGCAGTGTCCTACCAGCCTTCAGTTTAACAGCAGCCTTCACTTCAGATCAGTCATACAAGTCTAATGTATGTGAAACTATTATCCAGTTTATTTCATCTGGATATATCAATGTGGTCGATATTGAACTTTCAAGCATTAAAATATGAAGGTTTTCCTGTTGACTGGTGCATCTTGGGGCACGGATGCTGTTGGTATGTGACTATTTACCGCTTTCTCCTTTGTAGGCAGCAAGAGCCCAGAGTTTCATCTGTGCCGTTATCAGGGCTGGCAATGCTTTGTATGTCTGAAGCAGAGAGCTGGATTTCAGGGGGGAAAGACCTTGAATATTTATCACCTCTGGGGTACATTGCTTATTTATGTTATTTCAAGACCCTCCCATCCTGCTGACACTTCACTGTTTGTGGTGAGGACAAGGCTTGCACTTCACCGCACATTCAGAAGTCCCTGCACTGACAACGCAGGGCCCTGCCTGAACCTTGCCTACTCCTGGGCCAAAAACATGGGGGGAAAATATATAGTTTTAATTAAAAATGGGTTTTTCTTGTCCTCGTTATAGCTGCTTATTGGAATGATGCTGCGGAAAATGATAAAATTATGGGGTTTAAGGTATTTTTTTTAGTTACCGCTAATTCATTTGGAACAAAGTCCCTTGTCACTGAAGAGTAATGCCAGTGATTGCTTTCCATCTGAGCAGTTTCAAGAGTATATTTATAGGGCAGTATTTCTAATATATATAGCATGAGTTCAATTTTGAATGAATCAAAATGGATACAGTTGGCAAATATTCCAAAACTGTTCCCTTGTCTGACTCCTGTCTAGTTCCTGAACCAATCAGAGGAACACTGAGATGTGTCCTGTCTGATACTGAATTTGTCTTACCAGGAAAAAAGACTTACTTTTGTGAGGACACACTGTACACTTTCAGATAAAGTGGAAATGAATACCTCTTTAGCCTTGTCTAGTTGTTTTGTTTGGTTTAATGTCCGATTGTTGTCATAAGCGATGTTAACGGGGGACTGCTTGTGTCAACAAGGTGTTGGTGGGATAGTCACCATGACCTGCCCTTTGCCAGGACTAGAAAACGCGATGTTTGAAAATATCCTTTTTACTGAAAGTCACCGATTGTTGCTGCCACCAATGCATTGAACTGGTGGCAGCACTACTGAGAGATTTTGTGGCATGAAAGCTACCAGTGCAAGATGGGTCATGGATGCATTTCATAGTGCGCCAAAATGGATTTACAAAGATGAAAAGAATTAATGTCCTGAATGTTTTCCCAAGCTTTCCAAGGATGCTGCCTCCAGAGAGGCCTGACCTATAATCTATCTATAGGAGCTCAGTGATTTTTCTGCACGTGATACATAGGCTTTTTCAGGTCTACAGACTACCAAAGATCTTAAGAGGTAAACAGAAAAATAAGCATGTTTTCAGTGGGCTCAATTTTTATGCAGGAGCTCTCGCCTTCTCTGGGAAAAAAAATTAGGGACCAATATTAGTAAAAGGTTGAAAACATCTTCAGAAACAATAGGTAGCATTGATGGTAGACTAATAATTAATAGGTGCGAACGCCAAAAACATGAAAATAGCTCATTCAGTTTATCATTTTAATAATACTGAAACACGATCTTGTCGTAAAGTTCTGCTGTGATCAGGTAGGAGTAGAAGTGCCTTCTGTTTAAGACATTTCAGAGGAGGAGTTTGTGCTGAAGCTGATGAGGGGTGTTTCCCCTCCAAGGCTGTACTCGCTTGCTGCAGGCAGATATCAGAGCGTCGCCCTTCCTCCACTGATTGTCTAATCTCAGCCTCAACGAATATTTTCTGCCGTTTACCGCTAGTTCGGTAATGGGTTCTGGGATGGGTAATGATACCTAGAAAATGGCTGAGCAAAACTTTAAACACCAGTTTTATCAAAGGCAACTGGCCAGCCCTTTTTACGCCATGTTTTGAGCACTGAAAATACACCATGGCAGTACACCACTAGATCCACATTGAACTCCAGTTTGAGTTAAATAACTTAATTTGTATTGCCAAAACTGCAGAAGCTTGCTCACAGATTACTGTTGTTTCTTCAGGGCCTAAAGAAACTTCTCTCTTGTAAGTCATGCTTGTATGTACAAGGAGATAGCTTCACAGTAACCTGGCTTAAATCATGGCAAGTACTACTGTAGGAACTAAAAGCGGTTTCATATTCTTCATTTCATTCATTATTCTTTCCTATGAGGCAGCATATGGCATCATTTCAACTTCAGTAGTCTTAGCAAATAATTTCAGAAATCTCAAGTTTGTAATGAAACCTAGCACTGGCATAGGGTAGTCTGACTGTAAAGTTTTCTTCCATTATAAAGTACTTTGTCTCAATTCCCCTTTTTAGTTTTAGCCCATTTTACCTACATATATTCCTTTCACAGTGTTGATTGGTCTCCATTCATTACGTTGGTCAGAACTTTCAAATACTTGCTTTACATGGTTATACCATGTCTTTGCTTTATAGTGCATCATTTACTTAATATTTCCTCCAGAACTGAACTCTTCTGAAATACTGTTCTAATTATGGTTTTAATTATGGCTTCAGACATTTTTCTCCAATTTTTTGATGCAAAGTGAAATGCAGTATTCTCATCAGAGGTGGCCTTGTGTGCAGTGGCTGGTGATGATTATTCCTTTAACCTTTTTGGTATCTGTTTTACACAGTGCTTATATAGATCATACTTGCCTAGATTTTGAGACTGTTGTGAGAAAAAATTAATAATAGGGTTTGCTAAAGTCTGGGTATGTTGCTGTCCTATCCATGAGGCCAGTATTTAATCTTGCAGATCCTGCTTTTCTTTATCATCATGATCTCTCATGATTCTGAGATATCATCATTTTTATCATATCCATATCCTACCTAATTGTTAATAAGTACAAAACTTACAAAACAGCAAAAATCACAGAACAGTTGAGGTTGGAAGGGACTCTCTAAACTATTTTCTGTGTGTCTAATTGATTTTTCTGTTCCTAGTGGTTGCGTTCTGCACTTGATTGTGAGTCTCCTATCTTGCTGGTTTGGACTATTTCTCTTAATTCATCAAAATAATTTTCATTTCTGATTCTTTCACATAAGCTGCTTGGACCGTATCCCAACTTGGTGTGCATTGGATTGATAAGTATACTCTCTAATCAACTCAGGCTTAACCAAACATTGCAGAATCTAGAGGTATAATGCCATCACAGTTTGACAGCCAATATTTGAAGCAGCCAGTATGTTCAGGTACATCGTACTGGCAGTTAAAACACATAGACTGGGACTTTCAGCTTACATTACTGCAAAATACTATTTCACGCAGAGGTTTCTGTTTCCCTTGTAACCATGCAGTAAATACTTCTGCTTAATTTTTTTAAAAACTTTTCTTGGCATGTACCTTAGACTCTGTTAACGTAGACTGTATTTCCCTCTTTTTATGAGAATGTCATCAGCAAAGGTATACAAAAATCTTGCTAAAGTCAGTATATATTTCCCCTATTGCTCCCCCCTTATCCATGAGGCCAATTATCTTGTCGAAGAAAAAGATTAGATTTGTTTGGTGGTTTATAACCTTATGAACCTAAGATGCTTATAAATATTTTAATAATTTGTTCCATTATCTCTCCCAATATCAAAGTTTGACTAGTCTATAATTTCTTCCTGTCTCCTTTTTCCCCCCGTCTTTGCACATCCTCTGGGATCTCATCTATGCCCCATGAGCTGTCAAAGATGGTCACTAACTCTTCATTGCTTTATCCCATTGCAATGAACTGTTACACCATCAATTAGGATTTTGAGACTAGTTTCAATATAAAGAAATAGGGCATCAATAAGGTTTGTGTATGATAATTATGTTTGCTGTTTGGGAAGGTTTAACAAACAGTTATGATCAGTACCAATTGATGGATTATTTCATGCAACATGAATGGTTGAGGGAGTTAAATGTGCATGTGTATATATATGTACATAAATAAACACAATTTTTTAATCTCAATTTAGGGAGTTGGCTCACTTCTGTCAACTACAGGGTTATAGTAATATAGCTTTTAAAGTACATTGCATAATAAAATACAGAACGTACTGCATCAAGTTAATTTCATGCACCTTCACCTCAGGCTGATTGGTATAAATTAAATTTAATCTTAATGATTTTATGCAGTCAACATGTAATGCAAAATCCTGTGGTTTCACTGGTAAAAGTGTTCTTAACTATTGTTACTGCTGAAAGTTTACTGCATATTTTGGCAGTCTTGGATGTCTAAAGTACCCATTGAGGGTTGAAAAAATTGAGGTATGGTTTTTAAAGTTAGTGTGGTCACGCCCTTCTGTCCCATGTGTGTTAAGCCCCTTAGGTGATTGGCCTCTGTCTTGCAACCCTTATTATTATTTGCCCTTGGAAGCAGATCTGAGGTATATTTAATCCGGTCTGTAACGGTCCCACTGGTGTGGACATTGTCCATGGAGCAGTTCTTCTCTGGGTCAACCTCAGATAGTGCTTCTGGGGAGGGCAGCTCGTGAGCAGCTTGCCAGTGCCTGCTTCTGGGAGTAGTTTTTGGACATATCTCAAGAGTGATGCATTATCATGGTTAGACCATGCTGTTGCAGTCTGGTTGTCTTAAGAAACTGCAAGGAAAAAAGGTGCCGGGACAGGGGAAGATTTATTTAGTAGTCTGTCCTGTATGCTATTGACATCAATTATTATTTAGACTTTACCATAAATAAAGCTCATAAATATTTTAGTGAAACGTTGCCAGTATTGCTCTTTAAAAGCAGTTTCCTCTCCTGTTGTGCAGCAAAACTTGTGTCTTGCCCCAGCACGTCCAGATCTGTAGGTTACTCTGATGTTATCCGGCACAAGGCGGTGTGCATATGCGCGTTTGTGTGTGTATATATGCTTAATAATTAAATTTGATTTCCATTATAATGTTATTTTGTGCACTACAGAAATGTGGAATGGCATTGCTGCCAGAACACAAGCAATGCTTTTATCACAATAAATACCCTAGCAAGAGTGTATTCTTACTGCGAACGAAGGCATTGCAGTAGTATTGCTGTACACTGTTCTGGCCAAGTGAAGACTCATAGTAATCAGTGGTGCAATCACCACACTTGTTTTAATGAGAATTTGCTACTTACTAAAACATTATGAATATTAAATACTTTTAGTAACAAGCTTTATTATGCAGTAACATGTTTTTTCATATGGAACTGATATCTCAGAACTTGAAATTAAATGCCAATTAATGCCAATTTTCAGTATGATGCTGTTAAATTTTGGAGGAACCTACAGAAAGGAGCTAGGTTTATTGTTCTGCAGGTTTTTTAACATAAACATTTAAAACCATATTTGCCATTGAACTGTGGTCTCAGTTCTCTGTGCTTGCAGGGTAAAGATTTGGAAAAAGGGAAGTTAGGGCTCCTAAACATCCCTTGTGTGAAAGGGTTTTCCTTATTATGTGAAAGAAACATCCTTTTAAAAGGCTTTCAAGCATGCTAAGGTAGCTTTGTGCTGCTGCAGCTATGTGTGCCACAACCGCATCTCCTGCCCTTAATTTGGCTGGGTGGGTTCCCAGCCAAAGCCTTTGCACTGCTGGTCTTGGCACGGTGTCACCGCAGAACAGACCTCAAGCAGTGCCTTTGGGGTATTTACACCATTTTATTCATCTCTGCTTGGGGAGGAGTGGGGTGAAGCAGGGAACTGGTCCTTCAGGGGTAAAAAAATGCCATGGGATCATCTCTGCTTTAACAGCAGAGCGAGAGCTGCTGTTGGTAACACGGGAGACTCAGGCGAGATACTGCATTACGAAGCAAAATAGGAGAGAACATTTTTTCCCAACAGATCTTTAAAAATGAGTGACTCTCTTAATTTTGCATTGTCAAGAAAAGACAGAGAAATGAAGTAATATTTTTACTTCAGTGATTTAAAACAATTTAATCTGTGGATAAACTCACTGCAGCTTCACTCAAGTGCAATCGAAATAAAACATTATGAAATATTAAAATACTCCATACACACACCACTAAGATTAGATAGTCATTAGGACTGGAAAATTGGCATCCTGTTAATTATTGCATTGCAAATGTTTGAGGGAGAAAACACATGTTTTTTTCCCAAATGAAGTCCAGCAAATTAAAACCTGAACTAGAAGTGATAACTTCAAATATGATTTATTTTGCAATAGACATACAGAATAACCCCACAGAGATTGTCAACAGTCAAACAAGAGCAATGATAAAATGAAGGAATCTCACTAGCTGACTGCTTTATCTTATTTGCTCTAATTAATGCCAAGTAAACAGCTTGTTTTCCATGGGACTTAAAATTTTGTCTTATACGGGAGCGGACGGTGTGCTGCTAGTGCAGGGAAGTGTGCGGAGGAGATGTACGGAGAGAGAGGGATGAAACACAACATGGTGGCTGGTGGTGACTGGCAGCCTTTTTATTTTATTTCAGGGCTGTCTGTTAAAAAAATAATGCCAAAAAAAAAGGGGGGGGGGGGGGGGGGGGAAACCCCCCTTTTTCCTCTCTTGACAGGCTGAGCGGGTGCATCTCGCAGTGGCTCCCCGAGCTTCTGCTGGTGTTTCTGTTGGTTAAATAGTTGTGAACAGGGATGTCCCATGCTTTAAACTGCTGCAAACCATACGTGTTGGCCTCTCCTGTTGCTTTCTCAGTCCCTGCTGGAGCATCAGGGGGATTGAACTGGAAATACTCGCGTTTTGACAGTAGAGCTGCGGGTTGTGGGACG
>NW_008824986.1:7824455-7835137 GCF_000699105.1 Pygoscelis adeliae | reverse complement strand
ATCCGGCTTGGATGCAGTTGTATGCGGCTGGGCAGCCCAGCACTTCACCCTTTTGTAGTTGCAATCCGGTAACTCCCAAGTGCCTAGTCCTACACTGATATCTGCCCAAAATCTTATTCACCTAGTGACCCAAAGAATAATTTTTGCTTTTGTTTGGTAAATGAAAGGTTGTGCCTTTTTTTTTTACCCATTTAACTCTGCTGCCATCTCCTCTCTCAGGTAGATTTGATGCAACTGCAAGTATTTACTCCTGCAAAACCATCTTCTTTTGTCTCTTACAGATCGCGTATAGGTTATAAAAATAAAATAAACACTGACATTCATGTTGTAAAAATAAGATAAACATTGACGTTCTTTCATGCTGTTAACAAAAATGTGCTGATGGCTTAGGAGAAAGGCAAAAAGAGTAGGCTTTGAAGGGGCTGAGCTGGTGCTTGCCGTGCAGGTGCCCTCGTGGGTGCCAGGACAGCCGCAGCGCTGCTGCAGAATTAATGCGCTCGCAAGATATTCAAGGGCTGGTTGTATGATCATTGCTTGAATTCCTTGATTTCTGAAACATTTCCTTCTGTTATGCTTATCTGCCCTTTATAGGCTTTGTGAAGTGTTTGTAGACATATTTTTTTACGAATTTTGCTTCTGCATGCCCATTTTATTTTCTTTGCAGTGCCTGGATAGCTTGTTTGCAAAGTTTGCTTGGCCACAGGATCCCATGGGGCTGGATTCAGGACAGCATGTGCATGCAGCCCTTGAAACCATGTCAAATAGTCCCCAGATCCTAAAAGGTTGGCTACCCCTGAGATAAGGCATCATGTTTAATGGCCTCGATTTTTCTTTTAAGTGTTTATTTTTATAATACCTGCATGAAATGTCAGTATGCTTGCGGCAACTGTATTAAACTTGTTTATATAATTTGGTCGGGGGTTCTGGTGTGCCAGAAGGTGTTTTTTTAAAAATAAAATAAAAAAAAAGATTGGGGGATAAAAGACTCATTTTGATCACATTTAATCTTGCAGCAAATATTTCAAAGAAATGCTCTAACAGTAGAGGTAAATGCAACAAAAATTATGTTTTTATTGCACAGTTAGACTAAATGGTCTTACATTGATTACCGTATGCTGTCATATCCATAGTCACATAAATATTTGGTAGCAAATAGTCTCATCTGAGGAAACATTTTTCTGTTTACATTGCAATAACCTATATGAAACATATTGCATGTTAAAGGAATAAGCAGCCTGGTTCCTCCCACTGTGCTTCTTTGTGTCTTTAATTAAATCAATGTTATGATTAACATCAATATTGCTAATAGTGTAAAAATAATGACTGATTCTTTTTAATTTTTATTAATTGCTTGTTTTAAGAAAAGGAAAACAGTGAGCTGGCTGAGGATTGTGTGTGCGTGTTGGCCATGGGATCCATGGCATGGAGGGGCTGGGAGCCTGGCAGCAGTGCTGGGAGAGCTTCCGCCTCCCCGCCGCCCAGGGCCCCCTCGATACGGAGTTCTTCCTACAGCCAGTTTTGGATGAGACCTGGGAAAAAGCTGAAATAAAAAGGGAAAATGAGTGTTATTTTGATTTTAATTAAAAATTGGATAACCAGATGTCAATGAAGAAAAGGCTAAAGAGTGTTTGGCCAGATTAAAAATAAAGAAAAAAGAAAAAAGAAAACAAAGCCAACTATTTTAGCTTGCAGACATTATCATCCCTCTAGGAAGAAAAGTCAGTGAGGGATATACAATGAAAAACCTGTCATAGCACCAACCTGATGCTTTCACAACAAAAAGGCTGTTTAAAGTGAGACAGAAGAAGAAGGAAAGTTTTGTGAAGATTACTGGGGGGAAGGGGGGGGGAAAGCCAGATCTTAGCTCCTGTCTTTTTCTGTTTTTTTTTCTTTTTCTTTTGCCCTGTAGCCATGGATGGCGGCTTTCATATGCAGCACGGGGTGAGAGCCCCGGCGGAGGGCTGGCTTTCGACGGCTTCGCCGTGGCCCCAGTGGCACAGGAGGGAGGCCGGGGGTTCCAGTACAGTGGGTAGGAAAGCAGCGCTGACAGCCTGGCCGTCCCCCGGGGCCCCGCGCCTTGGAAGAGGACGAAAGGGAGCAAAACCGCCCTCCGGAGAGAGGAAACGGGGCCTGATGGGTCGGTTCACCAGTCCCATATGTGCTGAAAAATACAAGTTTTGGCTCACACAAGTTGGAAGCAGAAGCATGACTGGGGTGAGGAGAGGCGTTTGTTTTTCAGAGCGGTGGGGAACGGGGAGATCTTTTGGCACCTGCGGCGTGTGGGATGAGCTTCACCTCTCCTCCTGCCACGGTGACAGCCAGGGCCGAGGCAGGGGTGGTAGCGGAGAGGGAGCTCGGGCTGATATTGGTGGCCAAATCCAGGAGATTTCTAGGTTGTTTTTTTTTTTATTGGCATCCATTTCTTTCTCCTGTCAGAGGAGGAGAGTTGTACAGAAATTCAACTCCGGCTGAGTTTGCAATCCGTCTAAGGAAACCCAGGCTTAGGTACGGCTGCAGACAGCCAGGACTTTGTGAACGTTGTTTAACCCTACCTTCATACTCAGCAGTACCTGTATCATTGTTCATAAGCGTGTTTTTGCCCTTTGGACGTTGCTGCCTTCGTCGGACCAAGAGGAAAGCAGGCACCACTTGGCAAAATCCCATTTTAGGACTGTAACCATGTTGCCTTGGGGCTCTCATGTATCTCAAGGTGAAAGCATCCATGGGCTTAGTACGGAGCCAGAGTTTGGAGGTGGAAGGACAGATGGAGGGGGTAGGACAGATGTCCTGCCACGGGTTCTTGCCCGGGGTGCTGCAGAGAGCTGCCTGCAGTGAACACACCGGCAAACAGCCACCACAAAGCAGCAAGAATGGGCCAGGATACATTGGCAGGGAGCATGGATGAGGCAGAGGAAAGATCGTGCGGTGCAGAGGCTGGGGTAGATGTTTTTCCGCAGAGGCAAGGCTTCTCTGAGTGTGCTGCAGGCTTTTTTTTTTTCCTTTTTTTCGGTCTTGCTTCCTATAGAAGCAATGCTGATGTGATCATGCTGTTAGGTCCTTCTCATTTCCTTTTCTTCAGTTACTTTTGAGTTTGATGGATGGTCTCAGCCCGGTTTGACCAAGGGCTAGGAATACGATTATATTCCTACAAACCCCAGGCAAGCGGGTGTCCATGAGCAGCACATGGGTGGTGGAGAGCCTTTACGGACACTCAGTCTTGGGACTGTGGATTGATAGGCATCAAATTTAATGAATAGACACAGATCTATTAATTGCGATACTTGTGGAACAGCTTCCCAATAGCTGTGAAGGGATTTTACCCCTTTGCAGAAGTGTCTCCTCTGTGGCAGGCTTCTGCCTTACCCTGCTCCTCTCCAGGCTGCTGGTGGTGGGTTGATAACCTGACCAAATACCGTGGTGCTCTTCAGTCCGCTGTCTTTTTTGGTCCTTTTATAAATCCTGTGCTAAATTGCAAATCCAAGCTTAAGTGTGTGTTTGTCTGTCTTCATAAATAATGCATTGTTCAGAAGTGTTAAAGGGGGAGCTACAAGTGAAACTGCCCTACAGTAATTCAGGGCTATAAATCGTATTTTCTGTTTGTTGTGTATGCTGAAACTGTCTTAAGGATTCAGCAGCAAGATGGTTTGTGCCACTTTATTACGATATTTTAGAAATATTTTTTTATTTACCCCCATTTCTCTGTGTGTGTGTGTGTGTATATCTTCTTGCTTCCTTTTCAGCTGTCAATAGACAGTGAATCCTGGACCTGCAAAAAGTATGAGCTTTCTTTTCATAAGGCAGACAGTTACAGATTGCTTCAAATAGCGGGTGGCTTGAATAAAATCTTCAGAAGAAATTATATATTTTTTGTTTGGACAGCACAGATGTTCTGTTACTAGTATCTAAACCCATCCTAGGATGACTCAGGCTCTCGGGAAGACTCTTGTCCGAGTTCCTGCTTGAGCAGGCTCACCTCTGCTGAAGAGTCAGCACTAACGACGGGATCGATGGACATTTTCAGATGCCAGTTCTTGCAGTATGTGTTCTGCAGTGAGAAATAGCAGTACTTCAGTGGGTGCAGAGAGAGCATTTGACTGTGTAGAGTTGGGTATTTTCTTTTTCCAATAGAATTTGCAAGTGAACACTTCTTGAAACTATTACTTTATACACTGTTTAGACTTAAAAATTAAAATTTCCTCTAGCATAAACACAATTTTCACTTTCTTTTAATTTAGCCATTTGCATTTTGCAAGGAGGCATCTACTAGTTGTTTCTTAATCATTCTGGCAAACTACAGTGATCTAGCAGTTCAGATAAAAATATATAAAGAACATAAAGCAGTCCTTATGCTAATGACTTGCTCGCGTCAGACATCACCCCCAAATCTTCCAAATTAGCAGAACTTGTAAATTTTATTTTCTGGAGGACTAGACTGAATCCTTTTTGGGGTTGTATCTACCTCAACACCTTGCTTGCGACATCAAGTTCACCTCAATTTCACTCATACCTAAACGTGCAGTACTTTTGCTGTTGCGTTTGCTCAACCCAGGCTGAGTTTGTCCCCTGGACCAGGCTAGCTACTAAAGGTCACTTTCCCCCTGGCTTCGCAGCACAACATACAAGTATGGAGAACCATAAAAATACCCGGTACAATACGTTGTTTTATGGCAATCCACATGATTTAATCCACCTCAACTTCACTGTAGGAATAAAAAGTTCAGTTTATAAGGAATAAATATGGAAGGACTTATTTCTATTGTAAAGATTTTCTGACAAGCAAAAATATAATGCTTTTTGAAAACCTCATTAGAAAATCAATTATATCATGACACTTAATGTTGTGTTATTTACAAGCAAGATGTCTTGTTGGGAAAAAATGCTATAAAAATTCACACTTAATACAGAAAAATGTTAGAACATAAAGAAGAGTTAGGTTTCATTATTAGCATGTTCAAAGTAGCAGTTACCAAATATGGGTTTATGCTCAATCAAGAACAGCAAAAATATCTGATCACAGGAGTGACACAAGGTATTAGGGAAAAAGGCAGAGAGACCCTTTCAGAGCAAACAATAGTGAGTTTATTTACGGGTTTGCATTTATGCACAGTGCACAGATTGTACACATCCTGCATCTCTTCTTGCTTTTCCTAATTACACAGACCTTGATATGGAGAAAAAATAGTAAAATTCTTCAACATTTCAGTTTGATACAGAGGGAAGGGATGTAGAGCTGAGCTATTTTTTTTGTCCAAATTTGGGACCTAGTTGAGATGCTGATATCCAGTTGTGTGCATCTAGTGTTCAAATCTAGTGTCTGTCTTGCAAGCCTGGGTCTGAGATGAAACGTGATTTTCAAACTAAATATTTACAAAAAAAAAACAAAAACCAAACTCAGAAGATTTCATTTCAGTGAGGAATAGTACTAGTTTACACCTGGTCAGTCTCGGTACAGATTTTTTTTTATGGCTAGAAAAATCAGTTATTCAATTTCTGTGCTGCTAATTAGAAACATATGAAATAAATTGTTAATTTTTTAAACTGAAACAGTTTTTAGACCTGGACTTATTCTTGAAATGGAAAATGCTCGACTTGAAGTGGAAAATTTTGTTTGTCATGCAAATATGAGCAAGATACAGCTAACCTGCAGCTAACTGCAATCTGAGTTTGTATCAGATGCAGAACTAATGGTGCTTATTTGCTGCAGTGGAAAACTGAAAATGTGTAACTACAGGCTTGTATGTGTATTTCTAGCAGAAAGAAATATTATGTATTTTTATCTTTCATTCTACATAATGCTTGTAGTAGTTCTCTATATATAGCTATAAAGTTTCTGTGCTTTCTCTGGTTTTTAAGTTAAAAATCCGTATGTACGCACACCTTTACTTCATCATGAGCGTTTAGGCCATGAGAAGTACCTTTTGGCTGTAATTAAAATGAGGAAACATGACTGGAAGCATCAGAGGAGTGTTGGAGGTAAGGCTGACCAACCTGTAGTTCCCAAGGTCCTCCTTCTTGAAGACAGGAGCCATACTTGCTTTCTTCCAATTTTGGGAATCTCCTCATGAACAGAATGTAGTTCTGTAGTTTGATTTATTATTGTTGTTGTTGTTATTGTTACTGGGTTTTGGTGTGTGTGTGCTCTGGAAGGAAATGTTTTAAGGAGGGCTACTTTATGAATTTTGGATTTAATTAATTTCTTAGTGTAATACCTACTGAGTTGAGTTTATGGTCTTAACATTTCGCAGACATTATAAAGCACGCATTTAACTGAATTTTCAAAACATTTGATTTTTTTATCTTGCCCTGTCTTTAGGGATAAACCTCCTTCTTGGGGATGACTGTTCACTGTTTTTCAAGTTTTCTATAGGCATTCTATTGTGTAGCAAGCAATTTCTGTTTAATTTTAAGTGCTTGTGATGTGAGCACCATTGACATAGTTGAACATGCTGTGGATCTTCTGGTTGCATTAAGTAAAATCCTTAGCCTTGACTTTGGGTCCCTGCTTCAGAAAAGGCTCAGGCAGAGCTGCCTTGAGTGCCTGGTCCGTCTTCCATGTGCCAGGAGATGGAGCAGGTCTTGCCATATATTGTTTATGTTACTGGACTGGAGGCTGGAATTGGCCTGATGTATTTTGGTTTTTGCTCCTCACAATTGCCATTCTACAACACATTTTTGAACTGAAGTATTTCTGTAGGACTTACAGTACCTGCTCCCTAACAGGATTAGACCTGATTTTCTTCCTGCCTCTCTCATGGTCAAAATAAATAAAGTATTCAAAAACATTTATATTCACTTTCTAAAATTGAGGCAGGGAAAAAATCTTTTCCAAATTCTATAGAAGTAAAACCTTATTCCATTCTGACATGTATTTTAGCCATTTCCCCTTGATGTTTTCCAATTCCCACAACTCTAATCCAACTTTAAAAAAAAGTTTCCTTGTTATTGCAGGAACGGTGGCATCGCCGTTGCCGTGCCAGTCAGAAAGCTGCTTCCAGACACGAAGCTTTGCTAATCGGGTATAAGCAGAACGAGGGAAGAGGAGGTGTTGGATCAGGATGTTCGAATGCGTAATTCAGAGTATGAAATGTATGTCCTGGGCTCTGTTCCGGCCATCAACATTTTGTGTTAATGAAGGCTTCTTGGACTTCGTCGTTATTGGTATGTCGAAGCAAATGGTGGTCTCTGGTTTGTGCAAATAAGCATTGACTTGGGCTTGCTTTATTCTGTAAGGTCTAGTCCCCAACTTCTCTGGCCGACTGGAAGTCGGCTTCATCGTGGGGGTTCACAGCCCTTCGCAGTCCGTTCTTCTTTGTACAGTGAAAAATCTTAAAGGTTAACTTGTGTGTTTAGCAACATATAACTCTCTTCCTCCCATATGAAAATAAGTTTAATAATGGATTACAACTTTAATAAACATCGTAACTATTAAAATAAACTGTCCAAGTATACTGAGCATAAACAGTATAATAAATTTCCTTGCTCAAGGTACCACAGACCCACTAAATACACATTTTCTTCAAGAAGACAAGTATTTTAGGAACTGAAGGGTTTGTAGGTTATATGGTGTTGTGGTTTAACCCGCTCACTCCCTCCCCCAGTGGGATGTGGGAGAGAATCAGGAAAAAAAAAAAGTAAGATTTGTGGGTTGAGATAAAGACAGTTTACTAGGACAGAAAAAGAAGGGAAAATAGTAGTAGTAATAATAATAATAATAATAATAATGGTAAAAGAATATACAAAATAAGTGATGCACAATGCAATTGCTCACCACCCACCGACCGATGCCCAGCCAGTAACCGAGCAGCGGCCCCTCAGACAGCTTTCCCCTAGTTTATATACTGATCATGACATGACATGGTATGGAATGTCCCTTTGGCCAGTTGGGGTCAGCTGTCCTGGCTGTGCCCCCTCCCAGCTTCTTGTGCACCTCCAGCCTTCTCAGTCGGTAGAGCATGGGAAGCTGAAAAGTCCTTGACTACTGTAAACACTACCTAGCAACAACTAAAACATCGGTGTGTTATCAACATTGTTCTCATACTAAATCTAAAACACAGCACTGTACCAGCTACTAGGAAGAAAACTAACTGTATCCCAGCCAAAACCAGGACATATGGATTATGGGGAAAGATTCATTGTCACTTTTAAGAAGCTACAGAAGTTTCTGAAGTAGCATTGTGTATGTTCGTTATGCATAGACAGTGAGCAGTAATTTTGTTTTTCTCCCTATCTTGACTTCTCTACTAGGCCCTAAAACTACTTTGATTTATGCTGTAGCATAAACCATTTATTTTTCTTGCTTTCTTATGGGGAATCAACTTCTTTTTTTTTGTTCTCTAAGACTTGTAAAGAAACATGTAGTGTCAGGTAAGATAGCATGAGGGCCAGATAAGACCAACTCTCTCCTCAAATTCATTAATCTCGATGTTGGAGAATTCAGATATCCTACAGCAAAAGCAGGCAGTTGATTTTTATGTGCTGGGACTAGACTTGAACTACGGGCTGAAAATTTGAGCCAAGACACCTGAAATCTGATTTCAAGTGCGCTATGCTCGTTCTTTCCCAGGCTGGCAGTGAAGGGGGGGAAAGTCCTTAATTTCTGGAAAGGGAAGTCTCAGGTGCAAGCTTGGGACACTCTTATGAAAAGGAGAATGACAGGTTAATGCGTGTGGTCGTCGTTGTCTGCCCTCCCCGTCTGCCTGCCACCATACCCTCCCCCGGAGGGAGGTTTCTCTTCTCGTCCATCCCCATGCTGCTGGAGCATCACCATAGGGATGAGTTTTGCAGCAGAGGGGCTGGGGTGCTGCCAGCCTGATAGTGAGTTTTCCTCTCATCTGGGAGCTGCTCTTCATTTTCTTCTCAGTTGTATTTGGCAAAAAAAGGAAGAATTTTATCCTGCCAGTTTCCAAGGCAGCCAAATGGGGATGAGCCCAAGGAGGCCACAAGAGTGGGAGCAGGAGATGGAATCCAGGCTCCTGCCAAGCTTGTCTCCGTTGCTGTGGCTCTTCTGACTGTCAGAGGGAGAGGACGGTCCCACCCTGGCGCTGCTGCCTGTCTCCTGGCTACGGGTTCCTAGCTGTGGTGGTGCACAGACAGCTTGAAAGTGTTATCAACTGTTAGGCTTGTGATACAGGCTCATAAGAGAAATTTTAAGGTGCGCTTCATCTGTGTTTTCAGGATTCTGGTTATTTAATATAATTTAATATACAGTCAAGCATTGGAAGTGGTTGCCCAGAGCAGCTGTGCTGACACCATTCGCGGGGGTTAGCACTGGACAAAGTCCCCAGCAAGCTGCTCTGCCCCATCATGGCCCTGCTGTTAGCAGGAGGCTGGACTGGAGACCTCCCCAGTCCTCATCTATGATTCTAGCTGTGCTGACACCATCCTCGGGGGTTTGTGCTGGACAAAGTCCCCAGCAAGCTGCTCTGCCCCATCATGGCCCTGCTGTTAGCAGGAGGCTGGACTGGAGACCTCCCCAGTCCTCACATCCAAGTACATAAACAAAGCCTGCCTACCTGCATCTCCGTGTTCGGTAATACGTTGTCATACCTGTCTCCACTTCCCTCAACTCTTCATTTTTCTCAAGTACAAGGAGTCATAATGCGCTTTGCAGTGAAGTGGTGATTTGGGAGTAGCGTAGTCTTTACACTCACTGCGTTTGGATCCTGGTGTGGTCCAGGCGGACTGCTGGATCTCAAATTGACGTCCTTACGCCTCAGGGAAAAGCACAAACCTGTTCAGCCTCAGCATTGAGTGTGTTTGCTGCATCTCCTACCCCCACAAAACATGGATTTCTAACAAATTCCTGTTTGAGTGAGGCTGTTAGAGTGCCTGTTTTCTTGCTGTTGCACTGTTAAGCATCACATTGCAGGTCTAGAAAATCATCAGAAGCGTTTTCCTACAGCTGTTACCAAGTACGTGGTGCTGGTGACTCAATGTTTTGCTGAGGATGTGGAGGGGTATGTAGGGGAGTGATGGGGATACTGTCAGCATCGCTGTCAGTCTGGTAACAGTTCTTGTGCAGTGAATTTCCAGACTTTGATCACCACAGGCAAGAGGAGCTCTTCTCATGGGCGAGGCTGGAGCTGACCATAAGAAAAGGAGCGATAAATTTAGATTATTTTGGCATCTGTAGGTCATTATTGGAATTATAGCAGCTGGCTGCTAGGTCATAAAGTTACTTTGACAGGTCATGAATACTGAAAGTACTCTAACTACCATGTCTTACTCTTATCGTCCTCATACATTACTGTCAAAAAGATATCCTCTTAGAAAGAGTGGACATAAAGTTTAAGAAGGGGTAGGAGTAGAAGCCTTTTAATAATATTCCTCTTTTCTTCCTTTTTTCTAAAAGAAGGGATGAAAGGCAAGGTTAAACTGTTGGAAGGGAAGAAGACCTAGTGAGCTTGAAATGTTTGATCGTTTATAGTTAACCATTTATTTAATTGCTGCATCTTTCTGAACCATAAGCTCATGATGTGATCATAGCTCAGAGAGATGAAGGTCTGCCAACTTTTTCATCATTATTAGTACATACCTTGTTTTCTATTGCATAAGCAGTATAGACGTATCTCTCGCTGGATACGTTCAGAGCACAGATTCATTGGTTATTCTATAATAACTAGTAATTTTTTAGAGCTTTTAGTAATATATATGTGCTTCTGTGCACTGTTGGGGGAAGCTAG
>NW_008824986.1:7791594-7821896 GCF_000699105.1 Pygoscelis adeliae | reverse complement strand
CTCTGCCCTTTGCATTATGCTGATGGGCCTTCTGTTATTGCTGCTGTCTTGGCTGTACGGCTGGATCGTACTAGCAGAGTCCTATCTGGCACATGTCGGGGTCTGAAGTGGTCCTGGCGTAGCGGAGTCCGGCTGAGCATGGCCAGTGCCGTAGTGTGTACCCTTCTGTAAAGGCAGTCAGGGCTGGTTTGCTTTGCTGTGTGGGCTTTGCTCCTTTTTCTCCTGTAAGGAGGGCCAGATTAAAATCTATAGGCAGTGCAGGACACCAGGTTTGGGGTTAAAATGTTAGGCTGAAATTTGATTTTGTAACTGCATGTGCATGCTAGTCATAAATGATCCCACTGTGAGCAGCGTATGCCATTCCATGGTCAGGGGGTGCCACCGTGCCCTGCTTGATGTGGGAACTATCGCTGGGGGAAGAGAGAGCTTCCCAAGTTCGGGGTAGGAGTCATGAAGGCGGATGGATGTAGCCCTCAGTTAAATCCTCACCATGCCTTTGCCAAGCCTGTCCAGCCCCACCAGCCTCACTCCAGGAGCAGCGGTTCCATCCGTGGTGCCAGGAGAGGAGGTTGTGCTTTAACCTTGACGTGAATCTGAGATGGTCAATGATACCTGATGGCCTGCTGACACAAACACATGCCTGGTCAGTGTCTGATAGACAATATCGAACATTGGTGCTTGGCATACCTTAAATTTAGGGATGTTCTCAGCTTGGTGAGCTTGGTATCATGATTTTCACTGGTTTAAAATGTTAGTTCCCTCTGAAAGGAAGCTCAGGTTGCACTTGACAAGGCTGGCATGGGCTGAAGACTCTAAAATTTGAGTTCAGAGTGCATAAGTCATGTGTCGGAGTAAACCATCTTTAAATCTGGCTAAGAGAAATTGCTAAACTTATCTTTGCGTCTTCCCATATACTTATTTAAATAAACTGGGTTTTAGCATTCAGCTGGTTAGGTCTGTCTTTTCAAGGATTTCTTTATTTGTTTTTATGTATATATCATGTGTTGTATTAACATAGGTGTTTGCCAAACTATTTTTAAAAACAGTCCAATGACAATTCAAAGTATTTTTCTGCCTGGTTGTCTCCAGAAGCAAGCACTGCTGCCCTGCGAGAGCTGGCAAGAAGCACTGTAGCGGCATGGTGGGGGGACACAGCCTACCTTGTCCCTGTTCCCAGCAGCACAGAGGGGGTCTGGGCTGAGCTGCGCAACCCCAGCCTGGGGAGCTCATGGAGGCTGCAGGGAGTGGGTAGAGGCTGGGAGTGGGAAGATGGAGCAAAGAGCTGAATTATATCATCCTTTAACTTCAAGCTACAGTTTTCAAAGCCAGTGACAATATTTCTGATTAAAACAATTAAAGTTTTTATTCAGTTTGTTTATTGCAGTATTAGTAATCTGGAAAAGAGATTTGCAATAATAATGTACGGTTTTTTCTACTGTTAAGTGCTTTATTATTCTGTCTTTGCCAGAAAGCACATTTTAAGAGCTTGGATTCAAAATTAAATATGACCTAAAATACAATTACAATAACTATCCATTTAGTAGGTTTTTTCTGTTAGTTTTGACATATGGTCAATATACTTATGCCAGTTATTAAAGACATTATTTTATACTATGCTAACTATTTAACATATTGCAGCTGCTGTAGTAAATACAGACTGATGACCAGGGATGTTGAGGAAGCATGTTACATGAACTGCTTCTTGGGTTAAATTACTATAGTGTCTGTACCTAGATAAAGAAAAAAATCCACCATACTTGATAAGAGAAATTTATATTATTTATATGGAACAGAACAAACCAATTTACAAGAAAGGCACTTAAGTGGGAAGCTTATTTATTAATGAGTGTAGTACACAAGCTAATGGGGTTGTAATGCAGATGCACCTAAAGCTCGGAGGACAGCAGTCTCCAGGCGCCGCTCACCACTTCAAAAGAGAGGAGAGAAAGCACACTTGAAAAATATTTCTGCGCAATTCAAAACAGAGTTATGTAAAGTAGTTTTGTCTGTCTCATCTTAGACAGAAGGATGGTCTGTGAGCATCTCCATCTCTCCTGCCACAGGACGTCAGTGGAGTTTCAGAATAGGCATGTGCTAGGGCTGTAATTCACAGCTTTCGCTAGATCCCACTTTGTCCTCCATGGGAGGATTCAGTAAGGTCACATCAGGTCTGCATCCCGGGGCAGCACCTCTGCACAGAGAAGTCCGGAAGCTCCTGGATCCCAGCAGTGAGACATCCCACTGGGATCCTGGGGTTTGCAGGAGGGTGGGAGAAGCAAGGGGCATGCTGAGGCCAAGGTGATCCATGAAGGGAAGAGTTTGTTTAAATTACAGTTCCTGTATTCAGTCTTTAACAAGCTTCTTTTGAGGTAGCAGTTTATAGACTCTTATTTCAGTTAATTATAACAGCAGTTTTTTGAAACAGTATTTTTATTGGTTTTATTGATGTGCCCTACTGTTTTTCCAATCCTGTGACTGGGTTCTGCTTGGTTACCTGGGAGAAGAAAAGCTTTCCTCCCCTATTCAGAAGATGCAGGGAGCGCCTGCGGCAGAGGTGGGCAGTGGGCTGCTCGGGAGGTGGTCCCGGGCGGGGGCCAGGAGTCACAGGAAGCCCCGTACCGCTCCCAAAGGCTCCCACTGCCTTCAGAGGGCTTCCCCTGGTGTGCCTGCAGAGCCACCTCAGATACGGCGCCCAGCAGTCACAGGAAGCCCCGTACCGCTCCCAAAGGCTCCCACTGCCTTCAGAGGGCTTCCCCTGGTGTGCCTGCAGAGCCACCTCAGATACGGCTTCGAGTCTCTCCTCTGTGTACGTGCATGTGCAAAAGTGACTGTCCTGTGCATGCAGTGGGGTGTAATTACACAAAACCTCCAAAGAGGTGATCCATGGTACTGTAGAGTGTTGCAGACCGTAAACAAGAAGTGCTGGCGAATGTTGATTAAAATGAAGGAAAATACTCCGTATTTTTTGTTTTTCCTGCTGTTGTAGGATTGTATTTCTGGTTTTGAGGCCTAATTGGTAAGAAGTAAAGCCAATTCTTCATTGGGTAACACCATTTTAGGAAGGATCCCGCCAATGCATGTGGGAGACAATCTCAAAGCCCTGTAGAAAAGCTTTGGGGGGAGAGAGAGAGTATATTTAACAACTCTGCTGTTTAATTGGCATGTATTAGCACTTTTTTCTGAGCGTCCTGTTCTCAGCCTATGTTGACGTGAAACTTTGGATGATGAATGCCTGCTAGGAACCCAGATCTTGACAAGTTTCATTATAGTTTCATCTGACGCCAGTGTTTCTGTGGTTTCTGAGTGTTCATACCTGGTTTAAAAAAATAAATGAATACCATTTCTTTGCACTGATGTTAGAAGCTTCACAGTAACATGGGGAGGGTTAAACTGGCCTCAGGGGCTTTGTCTGGTACCTTTCCTGCCATCCTTTCGCCCATACAGCTGCTTCGGTGTGAAGTGCATCAGAAGGGCCTCATTCACGTGATGAAAATATTTTCATAATTTTTTTCAAGCAGCAGATGGGCAGCACATCTCCAGTTGTGGCAGGAGTGTGCATGTCAGGTCATATGCCAATCTCTGCCCTGATGGGAGATCCTGCATGTCAGGCATCAGATGAGCCTACGGTTGGTCCTAACAGGAGATGCTCAGAGGGCAGAGATTGCATTACACCAAGACTGGGAAGTTGGTTTGAAAAATGGCCTGATGAGTTGAATTGTTAAGAGGTTTCTGATTTATCCGTATCTTAATTCATTTTAATAGGCTGGAGTATCTGCAGGTGCTGTTGATTATGACTCTTGGTGCTCACTTTCAGCTGGAATTCATGCACTAATGCACGTCAAGGTGGACATCCAAAGTCAGAACCCAGTCCCAATAATTCAGCCTTAAGTTTTCCTCCTTCAATTTCCCCATGCACCAGTGGCGATCAGAGACCCGGCTCTTGCAGTATAAGGGTTGTAATGTGTATTTTAACTGCCTTAGGGTTTGGTGGTTTTTTTTTTTAATCCATGCATAATTGGGATTATATATATCTTAGATATGTAGAAAAAATGCAAATTTTACTTCAGATACCAGTTAGCAACTGGGTTATTACTATGAGGCATGCTTCTCAATAGAGGTGGTGGTGGGGTTTGTGTACGAGGTGGTGCTACATGGCAGTTGCACAGAGCTGGGAGATAGTGGGGAGAGCTGTGGTGAATACCCTAAAACAGAGGAGCTAAGCAGAGAAGCGAAGGGAGTCTGGTGTGCCGTTTAAGGGTCCCCTGCAGCCAGCCCTAACACAGTTAATTGCCTGTGATAAAACCGACCTCAGAAGTCTGATGGGAGAATTCTTTTATATAAGAAAAAATGTTTTGTAACAATTTCTTGTAAGTGCTAAAATTAACTGACTTTCTTTTAACCTAATTTTAGATAGAACTGATGATATCACCTATGCTTAATGTTGCCTAACATCTTGAGTGAGAGTGTGCTGCTGCTCGTAACTGAATTTTTGCTTTAAAGCATTTCACGTGAAGCATCTGCTTAATTGTTGCTGGTTGAGGGTCTCTTGGGCATGCATTTGATTTCCCCCATTCTCAGTCTAGAACAGGTTGGTCCTATCCCACAAGAAGATACACAGAAATTGTTTTTTTTTTCTTTTTTAGACAAATCTTCCAGTTGTTCTGCTGCCAAACCCACTGATTTGAAACAGAAATATTTATGAAGAGGCCACTCTGATACTAGGAATGTAGTTGTTCTCCAAATATTGCCCAGCTGTAGGCCTTTGAAAAGTTTCATTCATAGAGGGGGAATGGGTCTCTCTGGGGATGGAGGTCTCTGGGCTGTTTCTGGGGCTGAGCACAAAGGCGATACAACCTCATGGTGCTGATGAGCACCAGAACTAACTATAATTTTCTTGGCCTGCCTGAATGACTTCTGCTACCACAAATGAGGCAGAAACATGCAGGATGAAATCTGGAGAGGACAAGAATTAGTCTGGAAAATATGTGGTTGGGAGATGGGAATAAAGCAGTACTTGAATTGGTGACCAGCACAGAGGTGGACCATGAAATCCGCTGTAGAGCATTAAGGTCAGACAACGAGTAGCACTGAGGCGGTCCGAACAAGGTGGGTTAAGGAGGACGGGCAGGAGGATGGGTGGTGGCCAGGGTAGAAAAAGGGCAGAATGTTGAAAGTGGGCAATGTAAGGAGAGGGAAGAAGGTTGGCATGGAGTGGACAACGAAGCAGGGCTTGAGGCATTGGGATGCACAGCAGAAGATTGAGGTGGATGAAGAACCATAACTTCTTAGTGGCTGTCCTTGCACCTTACCATTGTTTTAACAGAGATCTTTGTCCATAATGAGATGCACTTCTCTGAAAACACAATAAATATGTTCAAGAAAAATAAGCCAAGCACACACATAGCATTGTTTTCCTTGAACGTGTTTCTTGTGTTCCTAGGAAAGTCCTCTGCTCACTGATTGCTGTGTTTCCTCCGTGGTCTCACAGTACCGTATCCCAGGGCAAGATCTTGTTTGAAATCTGTGTCTCTTTATATAGGATTCCAATCAAAACTTTGATGGTACAGGGCAGTGAGTAGCATTTAATGACCTTCAGTGCTATCACTGGAGTCTTTTGGGCATTGACATTGATTTTCCTTATCTTGGCATGTGAAGACAGGAGTTTCACTCCCTTCTTTAAAGTGTTTGCTGGTATGCACTAGTAGCACAGAATAAGCAGGCAGCAGCAATGGGCTGCGTATACTGCTTGCTTAAGCCAAACTCCATTTGGTACCTGAACTTAACACCTTTAATTGCAAGAGTCAGAAAAAAGACTAGGCCATTTGGATACCCATGTATTTTACTCAAGAGGTGCATCTGTTTATTTGGAATTTGTATTTGATACCCAAATTTTTGTGCAGATGCTTCTTTTTCAGGGTAAAAGAGAGGTACTGTTTTAATGCAGAATTTCTGACCGGTCAGATCCATAAGAATTTAAATCCTCAATAACAGATAAAAACAGAATGGAGAAAATATTGCAAAGGCTGTATGACAAGGAATAAGTCTTACTCAGTTCTGAGTTCTTGTACTCTTCCATAAATGCATTGATTTCTTCTTAATAGGTCTTAAAAGAAACTGCGGTGGGGTCGTTCAACAAGAATTGGGGTGTTCATTCTGTTTATTGCAGCTCTCATCCTTTTTTTAATCTCTTACTACTGTCATACAGACACTTCATTTATAAGAAGCTAAATTAAACTATGTAAGGATGTGCTTCTCCATGAATTTTAAACCTAAAAAGCTGCTCTGTTCATTGATTCAGTTGTGGGGAAAAAAATGCAACACAGACATACGGCTATTTGAACTCTTTATTTGCCACATTTACAATATTAATAACACTGTTTCTAGAAGTTGTCACATCAAGTAAAAGATCTTCATTCCAGACTGTCTTTTGGGGCCAAATTGAGACTGGATGCATGCATTTAATAAATTGTAGTCTCAAGTAGTCATTTTTGTAAATAATTAGCTTCGGTGAAAGAATAAGTTAGCATATGGTATGCATCTAATGTTGCAAATGTACATACAGCAAACTTTCCTATTAATCAACAGTCAAGCACTGTAAGTTGGGTCTCATACATAATGAATTGTTCTTAAACCTCATGGGTTTCATTGATAGAAAAATAAGAGAAAACACAAGTGTAGTAAGCTTTTGAATAAAATTTAACAAGATTGCTCTGCATCCTGTAATCGTTTTGGAATCATTAGAGACCAGATAATTCATCTGCAGTTTTGGGGTGGCTTTAGCCTTCATCTATCAAAGAAAGACTATGTAAATGACATTTAGGTGTTGATAAAATACATTTTTATTTAATTTCACAATGAAGGCTTCAGTAAAAATGCCAGCTAACTCTACATTTATTATGTAAAGAATAATGCTGCATGACTGAGTCTCATTTTAATGTTAATTTTTGTGTTCTAATCATTACTGATTCTTCCATTTGAAAAGTAACACGCCAGCTATTTCTCTAAGAAAAAAAATTATTGGTAAGACAAGCACAGACGTATATAGGTATAAGAGACAGTCGGCCTTCGCTTTTCAGACAGTGCAACTTTTTACACAGGCCTGACTTCTGTTGACTTCACATGCATGAGCATTGTGTGGAGAGTTGTCTTCAGTCATTTGCTGATAAAATAAGAAAATGCCATTTAAAGAAAAAAGTACATAACCTTTTAAATTATATTTGCTCCTCATACCTATTTCATGGCAAGAGTTACCGTTCAGATCCTAGAGAATCAGCAGTGAATTCTCCTGCAAATGTAAAAATTTACACTGATTTACTCTTCACAATTAACTATACTAGTGACTCTAAGCTGTGGTGATGCTTGATCCACCGGATATGCCCCAGGTGACCAATGCCTAGGGAATAGTTTAATCACGGATGCTCACTGCCAGGAAACATCCCGAACCGATGGTAGCTTTGGTCGGTGCAGGAGCCAGTCCGAGAGGCAATATCCTGAGTAGCAGGCACCATCAGGAAGGGCATGTGCTCACGTACAAGGGCTTGTCCGGTCCTTGGGCTGCAGCATGGCATCTTGTGGGGAAAATGACCCAAGGACCCTTTCCTCTCACTGGTCTCAAATCACTTAGAGACTCTCTGCTCCTGTCTGATGCTCCGAGGACTGTTTTGTTCCTCAGGTGACTCACAGAGGGATTATGGATACATCCTGAACTCTCTCCGAAGGTGACGACAGAATTCTACTGTAATTGGGCAATATTCCCAAATATGTTTTCCTCTCCACCCATGGACAGTTTCCTTCTGTAAGATCCTTTTCCATAAGCCTGATGTCAAAACCCCCTTTTTTTTTTTATTTACTTTTCTTTTTTAACCCTGGCATGAGGGTAAAAGCCATTGAGAAGTCCACCCACATTCCCCCTCTTGTTTGACATTAAGTAGGTCCGCAGTCTCCAAGAGAGCCATGTCTAAATTGCTGTCAGATCACATCACGCGCTCCAGCCGCCAAGCAGGGCTGCTGGGTCATGTCAGAGCCCATTCGTTATAGTTGGAGTCTGCTGCAGCAGTGGGCCTCTGGTCTTTCTCCCTTAACAAGAGGATTAGCATGACAGCCACATGGAGCTCTTTACGGACAGTCACCAAACACTTGCTTAGGTTGGGCTTCAATTACCCGTTGGGACAGCTGCCGAGGTTGGGTCTCCCTGACGTGGTGTAACCTTGGGTCCAGGAGTCCAGGTCCCTCTGATGGGCTGCCTGTTTTGGGAAGGTTTCTATAATCTCCCCCTGACACCCCCCCTTTTTTTTGTGTGTGTATTTTGTATTGTTATAGAGGAATTTTGAGAGGAAAAAAAAGGACCTTTTAATATAAGATACTTGCAGGGGTTTTTTCCTGCTGTTTTATTTCTGTCCCCCTTTCCTCCATTAATGCATTCCTATCAGAGCCTTTTTCATCCTTACTGGACATAGGGTAATTTTGATAATTTTTGGACCTGTTTAAGGCACAGACGTGTAAGAAATCTAATGGCCAAAGAAGCATCAAAATACAGAGGAGGAAAAACACTGATGTGTCCCGCTGACAGTTATTCTTCCTACTTAGCCAAGCCTGGAGGTACTCTTCAAACTGGAGACGCTGAGTGTTGTGCTACCCTATAAATGTGCTTGCAGATTTCCAGGGACAAACTGCAATGTTTTCTATTACAGGTTTAATTAAAATTTAGTGTCTGTGTCTGCCAGGTAGTTCCGTCTCTTTTTCCTGGTTGTAAATCATGAAGCTGTAGGCGCTGGTGAGCCTCCGGAGCAACACGGGGAAGTCAGGGCTCTCTTTCGGAGATGGGTTGTTGCCTTCTGCTCTTTCTTGCCTGCCCCCAACTCTGCCCATCACACCTTCTGCAGGTGTTGGGTTTCCTGCTTGGTGTTCCTCCTCTGCACTCTTCTTTCTTCATCTATCCATGTTAGACTCAATGACATGGAATTTTGATGTTGATTTTGATGAAGGCAGGCTAAGAGAAGGGTTTGGTGAGATTTTGTGCCATCTGCATTGTGAAGAGTATGGCTGATGATTGCTTTTACAGCATTCTGGTCATAACAGGATCCAAAAGCCTCTTAGTTAGGACCAATTTGTTTATATTTTAATATATAGTTGGTTGTTAATGAACAAAAGCGCTTATGGTTTTTGTTCAGGTAACACAGTGGAAAAAATTATGGATGCCCTTAAAAAACATAGAATGGGATGTGGTTGAGTGCCAAATATGTTTATTTTCTGCATAAATAGGATACTGCAAACCCAGTGATCTTTAGTGCCATGTGTACCATGGTGTCAATGCACAATTCAGTTGGTAACAGCCTGGCAAAGACCCTAATTTCCATGAGAAGAGATTGGGAAGTTGTATGTAAAAACATACGTTCCATGTCTTGTTTTTCTATTTATTTTTTATTTTAGAACTTTATCCCTGCTGTTACCTGAGTGGAACTGTTGTAGTTCTTATAGTAATGTAATAATGAATTATCTGAGTCTGCCCACATGTACCAGTGGTCCTTAGCTGACTGCAGTCTAGAAGGAGGGTTTTTTTGTTTGGTTTTTTTTGTGCGAGTTGGGGACTTTTTTTGTTTTGTATCTTAACCAAATTGAAATAAAGGTGACTCTTCATTAGCTCAGCACCTGTAGCAGTCTATGAACCTCTTCTTAGGCAAACCACTAGAGGGTCAGGTAGTTATCTGGGGATAAAACATTCGGGTACGTGTGGCTACAGACAGTGGAAGCGAGCACTGGATGTTATGTTCAACCAATCGATTATATTTAATATATACAAATATTTTATAAATATACAAATAAATATATAAATATGTTGTGGGAGCCGATACAACATTCTCATAATATTTACCCTAAGGAAGCTGCCAGCTCATAGCTTTACCCTAAGGAAGTTGCCAGTAGAACCGTTGTGATATATTCTCTTCATTTTAAATCAGACAACTCAAGGTCCACTTTGTAGTGTTTCCGTTAAGGTTTATTAAGGACAGACTGAGGCAAAAAGTAGCTCAGAAATAAAATAAATAAATAAAATCATACCAATTTAGAACATGACTACCCACTGAGGCTTCTCACAGCATTTCTTTGGTTTTCATAATGGTTAAGCTATGTAGGATGAAGCCAATCTGCTGCTTACATGTTTATTTTGGAAGCATGTTAGAAACTTCCAGTTTTTTGGCAAATGGTTTGGAAGGAGCCTGTTAAACTGAAACAGGTGGTGTTTCTGCTTTTCTCCCCCTCTGCTAAAACCATCTTTTCCTTCATTTCATCCCATGCAAACATAAGAAGTCACAGAAGAGAAGCGGCTGGGATGGAGCCTCAGGAAGATACCTCCCAGCTGCGTGGAAGCAAGAGCCCAGTGGCTTCCTTAGTTTGCTCAGTCTTTAAAAAGAGCTGTAATGGAAATAAATATGTAGGATTGCAGTAAGAATGGTATGGAATAGCTGCCTATGTGTAAGCTGGAGCAGTAGGTCTGCACCTGGGCTGTGGTGGATTCCTCTGCTGGGACTGACCCTATGTCTCTCTTGGACTTCACCACCATCAAGAGCTGAATGCACAGGCTGGAGATCTGCAGCAGCAGCAGCAGTCGTTCCCTGACCTGAAAAAAAGTCTCCTTTTGAGAGATATCCAACTTAAATATATATTTTTTTTTTATGTCTGCTTTTTATAGCTTAAAACAAGCATGTTTTTTTCTGTTTGAGGAGTATGTAGTTTTAATTAAGCATCACATTGTAAAGCCATGTAGATGAGTCAGTCACTAGCAGCTGAATATCCATTTAACATCACCACAAAGTTAAGACAGACATCTAACTTACTGCATACGTTAGAGGCTGGTACGTTAATGCAAACAAAAAAGTTTCAGTGAAAAAAAAAACAAACTCAAAAACAACGTAAAAACCCTACAGTAATGATTACATGTTGACCAAGTGAAAATACTAAAACCTCCACTTGAATTTTTTGAGATGCCAGGCAGCACCCAACACAATGCACTAGTGAAAACAAGTGCAATGACAATCTCCGATGAAAGTCTAAGTGATTTAAATAAGACTACTGCGTTTTAAATAAATGCTTCTCATTATTCTAGCCACATTGCAAAAAAAGGTGTTGGTACATTTTAAGGAAAGATAATGAAACTCTCCAGGGCAAAAGTAAAGCAGTCAGATTTCTTACACCTTCTGTTTAGTTTCTTGCATTTTTAGATGAATACTCTTATTTTATTTTTCTGTATAAAAGTAAAAATTACATCTTGTTGAATCACAGGTTTAAGACATAAGCTTTCCATAGGTAAAACAGAGAACAAGTGGCCACTTGACCGTCACCTTGTGTGCTCCTGGCTCTGCGCCGCTGGTGGCTCTACAGCCTGGAGCACGTCCCTTCCTCTGGAGATCACCAAGGGCAGGACATTAAAAAAAGAGGGTCCCCCTTTTCTTGTTGTTCATTGCTAAAGATCAGGCACAAGTAGTTAAGATGACTCTTAGATGAGTATTTCTCTCTAATGGTATACAACTAACTTTTTTCCATCTAATGTCCATCTTGACATTAGAGATGCTCAAAGATGAACGCATGGAGTAGGGTGTTCAGAAATGTTCCAAGAAGCCTAACATTGAGCAGAGGAATTTCACACAAGGGGGGAAATTTCCCGTGATTTAACTTCTCTCCACTCCTTTTCTTCTTATGAATGTTTTGAGACTACTTTTACCTTGCATTTTGAAATGTATGTACAGTTTAGTTGGACCAAAGTGTGGCTTTGAAGCCTGAGAAAATCCTTTAAAAGGCAGCTGGTGTTTTAAGTTGAATTTTTAATGATGAGGTATTTTGTAGAAGGAGTGCTGCTATGCAACTTCGGAAAGAGAAAGGGGAGGAGGGAAGGGAGGGGAGGAGGGCCAGTAGAAGACACCCATGCATAAGTTATGTTCGTTCTTTTTCTTTATTAATGCTGTCAAATTCCCAGGAATAGTTGTTAGTATTTCCAGCCAAGCAAAATTAATATGAAGATTTTTTTTTTAACTTTCTGCCAATTTGAAGCTCCCAGCATATATGTTGGCAAATTGACTTAGTATCCTATAGGAAAAGAAGTCAATGCATTCTTAGGAAGGAAGGCATTTTTGTCTTGCAAAGCTTTTGCTTTCTTGACCAAGGCGGAGGTGGCCGTGGAGGTGGCAGGCCTTGTGAAAGTGTCTGGGGTTGAAGTGGTGGGAGAACGGTCTCACCAAAAACATCTAGAGATGTTCAGCAGTGAGAAGGCACTGTTCTTAAAAGCAGTAATTAAACAAATTAAAAAATTAAGACTTATATCCAAACAGTCCTGCCAGGGAAGACCTGGTGGAAGTGAGGAATGTGTATGCGATGGCAGGGGGAACATATCCGTACGTTGGGATGGCTAAGCCTTGCTACGGTACGCAGCATGTTCCTGCAGCCCTCCCAGCTACACAGATAGTCAAAGCAGCTGCTGTAATTCATGTCTTCTTAAAGAAATTGATGGACCTTGTCGTGGTTTAACCTCAGTCAGCAACTGAGCACCACACAGCTGCTCGCTCACTCTCCCCCCCGCCCCAGCGGGATGGGGGAGAGAATTGGAAGAGCACAAGTGAGAAAAACTCGTGGGTTGAGATAAAAACAGTTTAATAATTGAAATAAAATGATGATAATAATAATAATAATATGATAATAATAATACACAAAACAAGTGATGCACAGTACAGTTGCTCACCACCCGCTGACCGATGCCCAGCCAGTCCCCGAGCAGTGGCCCCCCCGGCCAGCTTTCCCCAGTTTATGTACTGAGCATGACGTCACATGGTATGGAATGTCCCTTTGGCCAGTTTGGCTGTGCCCCCTCCCAGCTTCTTGTGCACCTCCAGCCTTCTCAGTCGGTAGCGCATGGGAAGCTGAGAAGTCCTTGGCCAGTGTAAGCATTACCTAGCAACAACTAAAACATCGGTGTGTTATGAACATTGTTCTCATGCTAAATCCAAAACACAGCACTGTACCAGCTACTAGGAAGGAAATTAACTCTATCCCTGCCGAAACCAGGACAATCTTTACTCTGTTCCTTATATTAAATATGGAGCTGATGGCCTGATGGTTACCTTGAGGCTTCAGGCAAAGCCCTGAGCAGCCCATGCACCAGCCTCGGTAGCACTGCACCTCGCCAACACTGGCGTGCTGCTTCCCACCTGGTTTGGGGGAGAACGATGGTATGTTGGTGCCTTTCTGGAGCAGGAGTAAATTACGGTGCCTAACTGCCAGCGTCAGGCTGGGGCGGTCGGAGGCAGAGCCGGGAGCCCAGCTGTTGGGGGGCTGCTTGCTTGCAGAGCAGCGAGGAGACAGTCTTTCGGTTTTATGATGATATTACAGTCCAAATCATTTCCAGACTCCTAAGAATGTGAAACAAGATGATGTGAAAAACATAAGGTTACTGTAGTTTTGAGTGCTTTCTATGCTCTTCTGGATAAATGGAGCAGAAAAGTCTACCAACTTCTCTTTGAGGTTTCAAAGGCATTATTATATTCTGTAGTTATTATATTGTCATAGCTCTAACAATCCACAGTAAAACTGAGCCATATTCTGCTGAGTGTTGTACATGTGCAGAATAATGGATTATCCATGGTGTCGAGAGCTTGGTTTGAGGTCCATGTCGTAAGTATTCATGCAAAAAAGTTTATGCAAAGATTCTCATACCTTTTTTTAGCAAAGAGATTATTAAATAGCAAAATAAATAAAGTAGACATCAGTTTTATGAAGCAAATAGATACAACTTCCTACACACACACAAAAAAAATCAAAAACATTAATTTGGTAAATAAATTGAAAGAGAGAAATAAAACTGCGCTTAATTTCTAGCAAAGTGGATCCAAAGCTGATTCTTCATTTTTGTTTTGCCTCTGCTCCAAGCCATCGACTCGTATTCTTGTGCAACTGGAGTATTTTAATTGTCCGCCTCTGTGTCCCTCTTCTTCTCTGCCACTTTCTAATCAGTAATTAGGTGGCCTTCGGTGGTTAACAATTAATCAGAAAATGAATTGGGGCTGGGGGAGACGGCAGGGCCGTTTGATCATGCATCAGGCGGGTGAGGGCTTCGCTTCTGAGAGTAACCCTGAGCCAGCTCGCGCCTGCACATCATTTATCCTGTCCAGAGGCAGAGCCGGGGCTGGTGTCTGATTACACTGACGTCCCATCGCGTTCAGCTCCACGAGCTGTTGTGGATCAAGCCTGTGAAGGTGTTCGGTCTTTTTGCAAAGGTGTCTTGTGGCAAAAGCAGACCTGGTGTCTTTTATGCTGTTACAGGTACGTTGCACTGTCGTGGTATAAGCCCAGTCAGCAACTAAGCACCACGCAGCTGCTCGCTCACTCCCCCCACAATGGGATGGGGGAGAGAATCAAAAGAGTAAAAGTAAGAAAACGTGTGGGTTGAGATAAAGACAGTTTAATAGGTAAAGCAAAAGCCGGGCACGCAAGCAAAGCAAAACCAGGAATTCATTCACTCCTTCCCATCGGCAGGCAGGGGTTCAGCCATCTCCAGGAAAGCAGGGCTCCATCACGCGTAACGGTGACTTGGGAAGACAAACAGCACCACTCCAAAACATTCCCCCCTTCCTTCTTCTTCCCCCAGCTTTATATGCTGAGCATGACGTCATATGGCGTGGAATATCCCTTTGGCTAGTTGGGGTCAGCTGTCCCAGCTGTTTCCCCTGCCAACTTCTTGTGCACCCCAGCCCGCTCGCTGGTGGGGTGGTGTGAGAGGCAGAAAAGGCCTTGACTGTGTGTAAGCACTGCTCAGCAGTAAAGAAAGCATCCCTGTGCTATCAACAGTGTTTTCAGCACAAATCCAAAACATAGTCCCATGCTAGCTACTATGAAGAAAACTAACTCTACCCCAGCCAAAACCAGCACACACATGTTTCATTTTCTTCTGCTTTCTGCTAGGAGGGAACTAACAAAATATTTTCGCTCACTTGCAGCATGCTCGAGCGTACTGGGGAATTTGGGTTGGTTTGCTCTTTACCCATACTTGGGTGGCAGAATCACTCTGGTTTTCTCTTTTTTCCATTGTCTCAGGTTGTCATGTATTTTGGTATTTCTACAATTTTCTCTCCTTTCACCTGCTTTGTGACACATTCAGCCCCTTACCAGAAGACTATGCTGTTGAGTTTTAGCAGCACACTATTGAGGAACTTCTTGTTCTGGGGTCTGGCTTTATTTCCAGTTGGGGGAAAAAAAGCTGCAATAATTAGAAAACCTTAGGATGGCTCATCAGTGGTGCTTAAGATTCTGGATATGAGAAGATTGCTGGCAGGACTTGCTGTTTTGGCAGTCACCCTTGATGTTGTCTCCTTATCGATCTTCCCATCATTTCTCTCAGGTGCATTGCTAATGGGCTCTGTTTGTTTATCGGTACCCTGAAATCGGTCTCTGCAGTTTTCAGAGACACCCACCACACCATGATCTCGTAAAGCACCAGGAGAGCACCACCGCCCCTTCACCAGCACTGCTTTGCCTAACTGAAAGCATACAGGTTGGGAAACATGTCTGGTTATTTGCAAATCCAGTGTTCACATTTTCATTGCTCTCATACACACATTGCTCTTCCAGAGGAAAAGAAAAAAGTAGAAAGGGAAGAAGTGCATTTTTGTTTGCAGGTGCTTTCTGTTTGCTTGCTTTGCTTTTCAGTATCCTGCAAGCACGAGCTGCCATTGAAAATCGAATGAATTCTCAATTGCTTCCTTCCAATTCAATAAGTGGAGGAAAGCAGAAACCTGCCACCGTCGCTGGAAGGAAACGGGGCAGAGGAAGGCATGGGTTCGGCAGAAAGCCGTTTCCTTTCCTCCTTTCCCCGGGGAAGGTCCCTGGGGAGACAGGACTGCACCCTTGGGGGATGTGGAGGAGGAGCACCTCCATCCACCCTGGAGGGAAAAGGATGCGTCGTCTACCATGGACTTGGGTGGTTTTCTTGCTCCCTGATGTTTCCCATTTATGCTTGGCATTTTCCTCTCACCAATCTTTTGTGAATGTTTTTACAGGTGTAAGCAACCTTGTGTCATCATTGCATTTCTAGAGGTGACGAGGATGCATTTTTGTTACTGCTGTTACGAATCTTTTCACCTCTATCAGAGCAGAAAAAAGATGGACTCTGACTCCAGATTGAATGCTTTTGAGATGATACATTTTTCTGCTAATGTAGGGAGTATGAATATTCATTTTTATAATTTTTATCATTATAATTTTACAATTCTTTCTTGCAGCAGGACAGAGTCCTCGGCCACTTGCGAGGTGTGCGAAGGCGCGGAGGAGATGACGGAGCCGCTGAAGCAGTGCATGGCCTGGCTGCACGCCTACTTCTGTGAGCCAGCGAGGACAGCGAGCCTTCCCATGCCGGCCTTCCACCACCCGCTGCTCCAGCGAGGTCTGTGCCGCGGTGCCACAGGGTGCCCGTCCCCTCCCTGCTCCCTGTGGCTGGAGTGGTGCTGGCTCCCATCTCCCTAATTCTTGGTCAATGGCAATAAAAATGATGCAGGTCAGCTCCCGATAGTTGCTGGCTGAAAGGTTTGATTATGAACACATCTGAAGGGCAGTAAGCTTTTCAGTAATGTCGTTTACTTAAACTAGCTTTTTGCCAGCATCAGGGGGGTTGAGCCTTAGACATGTCCATGTCAATAGACCTGTGCCATAGAAGCAGTCGGTGATAGGTTGCGTAAGGTAGCTATGTTTTTATTCCTCAAAGTTATTATAGATAATATTTTTATTTTCTTAAACAAAGAACAAGTATTGTTACAAAGTAGTTATGGTACTCATGTATTTAGATAAAAACAAGACCTGAGAAAAGTTTCTCCTTACCATTTGCTATTTACTGTCTGTGTTCCTAAAGACCTCGTAACAGAAGTCAATCACTTGAAATGAAATAGATCTCATTATTTAAAAAAAAAAAAAAATCTCAGAAGTCTGCTTTTTGCAGTGCCTTCTGGTCTGTCCATGAATGTCATCATTTCCCAGAGAATAAAATCTTCAGTTTAATAGATCTATTTTTTAATTGTATGATATTCCATAATAATATAGCACCAAAAAGGGGCTAGTGTTCTCTATCTTACATGAGGTAAGATAGCACTGGTTTTTGTATAAACTCTAAAATATATGTACTTTTTCTTTTTTTTGTGATTGAAAGATGATAGACACCCTTTAAATATGGGTGCATACATTTTTATTTCAAGGTATAAGGACTATACGTCAGTACCTGTGTAAAAAAATGGCCAGTTTTACCTGTGGATAGGAAGGGCTGTTTTGACAGGCACGCCTTTGCAAGTAGTATCTACAAGAACTCAGCTGTCTCTACTGCTAATTGCTGGTTTTATTCAAATTCCTATAAATAGCAGGTTTCTTCTTGCTGTTACACTTTCTTATTCTTAATTAGCTAATGGCAGCTGCAAGTAGAACAACAAAATCAAAATGCAGTTGTTGTTGTGCAGAGCCTTCTGCAGATAATCAGGCTGTTGCTTTCGGAAGGTGGGAGTCTTAAATTTTGTGAGCTTTGCACAGTAGCTTTGTTTTAATGATGAACTTCTGTACTTATTCTTCCATGTTATGAAAATTCTCAGTGTGACATCTTTCATAGTCAAATTACAGGGTGGGTACTGAGTATTTTTTAAACCGAGTTGTGTATTGCACTGTCTCCCTCTAATTTTTATACAAACATCATTTTTATCAACTACTAAAAAATTTCATTTAGAAGTTTTACTGAAACCATCCGATCAACATGTGGGAGAATAAGCACTAATGACACTATGATGTCAAAATTGCCAAAATGCTCATGAAGTGTGGCCTTCTAGGTGATTAAAATATCATTTGAGGACTCTTTTATTAGCTGGGATGAAATTATGACCTGCGTTGTGAAAACGTTAGGTTTGGGGTGAACATGAATGGGCAAAGCTGGATAGGAAATACTTACTGCTGCTGTTCCTTCCACCTCTGAATAACATCAGGGGAATTCTGCTTCCCAGATTATCCACCAGAAGGTTATAAAACATTTAAAGTCATGCTTTTACTTTTATTAATTTTCCTAAATTGGCTACTGAATTCTTTTTAGCTTGGCTAATGAAAGTTTTTTGACTAAGCACTGCTGATGTTAGTTTAGCTGTTGTTTTGGGGTTTAGCCCTGAGCAGTCTTGCCTTGACTTACGGTCAGAGTTGGTAGGAGACTTTGGTCCTTCCTTAGGGAGCAGCCTTCCTGTGCAGGCAACGCTGGAAGAGACTGAAGAGCATTTAAAAGAGGAAAAGTAAGTATATTTGTTAATAGGAAGCTCCTCGAGGGAAAGCAATCACCACCCTCTAATTTTTTGGGGGGGTGGAAGGAAAGCTCTTCAGCACCGTCCAAGTGCAAAACCCAGCTGAGAGGTGCCTGCGGGGATGCGACAGGACGTGGCCGGTGGCCATGAGCATCGCTGCCAGGTCTCTCTGCAGCACCCGTGGCTTTGTGAAGGATGCGGCTGGTGGTCCCACTGGCCGGGCTGGCCACGTGCTGGGCAGCAGTGTCCTAGTGGGGTTTGACCTTCTGTATCGCAGGTTCGGTGCTGGGGGGGACTGGAGTGCAGTTTTTCATTATAACGTGCAGGTCCAGGTTTTTTTAATTTAGTTCAGTTATTTGTTCTTGGACTGACTCCAGGTGTGTGTGTTTTATGGGGGGAGGCACATATGTAATGGAAATGCTAACGAAGAATTAATTGGCACAAATCACAGTGATGTGATAGTATTTCTATTCTCTTACTTTCTCCTAGTAATACTTTCATAAAATAGAAAAAAATTATATTGGAAGGAATGTGGAAATACATGTCAGAAATCAGAAGAAACTATTTTTAAAAGTTATTTAGTAGAAAGGTAAGGTAAAAACTGCATTATAATGGATTACATTGTACATTTCAATTTATCTGTAAGTCAGAAATGCAGTAATACTAAATTAGGAGTTTGGTATTTATTTACTTTTTCACATTTACATTTGAAAGTGCCTACTCATTTCTCCAGGCACTTAAAAATGCAGAATAAACATAAGCGAGAGCATGAGGATCCAAAGCCGGGAAGGCTTTTTCTCATCACACTGATTTCCTTACGTCTCTGTTCATCAGCAGCTCTTCCAACGACTCGTCAAAACCTTTGGCCCTTCTTTTCTCCCCTTTCCTATAAATATAACCACTTATAGTGTGGTTCTTTGATATTAGGTGACTTGAGTTTCATCATCAAGTGCTTTTGTGATAAGGACTGATTATTGGATATTTTCTTTCTTAATTGGTGCTTATATCAAGTTTTATTTTATTTTTTTTCTGTGCTAGCATCATCTGAGGACAGGAAGGTTTTTGCTTATGTCAAACACATTAAAGAGGTTCCACATTCAACAAAAAAGTGTAAAGTGCTTTCGGGATGAAGCACTTCTCAATTCATGGTCAATTTTCTGCAGCTACTTTTGTGCCAACTATTAAGACATAGTTCCTTGTGGAGAGAAAAATAGTGACAATCAACTTCGAGATAACAAAAGCAGAGAGATTTGCAAATTCAGAAAATACAGGTATCTTGTAGGTTGCAGAAAGCCATCTTTCTACCGCGGCAGCACCAGGCTCTGCGTTATCCCAGCGCCTGAGGCAGCGAGCACCTGTAGCTGCTCTCGGTGTTGGGGCTGGTAGTAAATGCGCAGCCCAGCCACCTCCCGGCCTCGAACGCTGCATGGACGGATGAAGGAGCACAGTTGGTGACCACCTGAAAAACATTTAGCTGTATGCTTTACTTTTCCAGGCTCTTAGGGAAGCAACACACCAGTCCCCCTTCGAACACCGAGCACCTTCCAGCGACCCCTGCACTGACAGTGAAAATATAATAATAACTATTTTATTATGCTATTGTAATTTGGTTGCCAAGTGCGCATGTATTACCATAGCAAAGGCAAGGTGAATTCTGACATGTACTGTTTCAGCAGCTCATCTTGTGTTTTAGGTTTTTCTAAAGTGCCTTTAATTTTCTAAAATGCTATTGAAAGGGGGGAAAGTATTTAAAAGCACTCTAAATACAGAATTAACCATTCCTCGTCATAACTCGTTGGTGATAAAGTTTGAATCTGAAGCACTGATGCTCTACCACAGCTTGAGGCAGGCAGGAGAAGTTCAAAGCTGGTTTCTCAACACCTCCAGGAGTTGTCGACTTACTGGCTGTCCAGTTTAGCCTATGCAGCCAAAACTTTGTTGAAAAGGTAACTGAAAAACTGGAATTTTCAACAATTTGTTATGGCCAGTGCTCAACGTGGAATTTCATTGAGCAGAGAAAAAGTAGGTTTTTCCCACTTCTCTGCAGCATTACTTCAAGGTGTTACGCCTCGGAAAAATCACTGAACATTTATAATGGAAAGTGATTAATTGGTCTTAATGTATCATGGTCATTAGCCCCCTTTATATATGAAGAAGAAAAATCAACCCTGTTATTGTTTTGAAGCCTATGCGTGAGTTGTTGATTTGTGAGTTTGTGAAATGGAAAAGGCAATGTTAAATTGGCCAGTCATGAATTTCCTGGCTTTTCTTTATTTGTGATTATAACCGTAGTGGTTGAGGTTGCAGAAAGCATTGCAGCGCTGGATGCTGCAGCGAGGAACGGTTGTGTGTTGCAGACCAGATGGCTCATTAGAGCAACAAGAGCAGAGGAAATTGGAGACACACAAGAGTTTTCCTTTGCCCTGTGACAAGCAGCAGCCCTGGGGCTCTGCTTTTTGCGTGCCAGGCCATGCCATGCTGCCGTCCTCACCGGATGAAGTCCTTTAGCTTTGCAAAACCACGCTTTTATATTCTTGAGTCTGGAGTTCCTCAGTCAGGTCTCTGTACCGGAGGTGTAGACCTGAAGCAAAGCTGTGCCTTTCAGCTCAGTCCAGCTCAATCACCCTGTTTCTTCAAATTGTGAATTACCATGTCAGTGCGAGGGAGGAGGGCTCTGCAGGTCTGCAACTGGTGTTGTCTATGTCACCTTGCAAACCAAAGGCAGAGAAAAGCTGTGCAAAAAGAGAGAGGAGGAACAACCTGAGGATGGAGACCGGAGAGGTGAGCTTTGCAAGCCAGATTAGTAACTGAAATTTCCCGTGCATTATGTATGTTATTCATCCAAGAAGGGATATTGATGAAACACCTCATACATAATGGGAGCAGAGAGTCTTCAAAGAAACTGGTAGTACCTCCACTCTCCCTTCAAGATGACTTTGCTCCGTACCCAGGCCTGTAATCAATAATTACCCTGTGATTTCCTGGGAGCCTTCTCATTCAGAAACTCCAACCAAAGCAGTGTAGGCTAGTGAACCTGGCGTAGTCCCTGCCAAAGGATGGCAAAGCACACTGTAAAATACCAGTTACAGGCTGAAGAAACTATTCACTTTCTCGCATCACCTCTGTGGAGTCAGACTCATCCTTCGTTCCTGTGCTGCACACTCGCCCATCCTTCTTGGGGTCTGCAGGTGGTGTTGAATCTCTCCCTCTAGAAAGCACCTACAGAGAAAATTCTTCCATTAATTGCATCTTGATTACTCTTTCACCTTCCTGCCAGTGGCACACAATAGCACCTCTTTGTTTTACTGATTTTGCACATTCTAAACTATTTAAAAAAAAATCTGCAGCAAATTAAGAAAGAAAAGTAGGTTTTAGGCATTCTGGCTGTAACTCAGCACTAAGGCCAAAGTATTTTTTCTCCTTTTTGTGGTTGGAATGCTCAAATCACAAGTTTCCTGAAGCTTGTGGGGCTGTAATTTACTTACTTCTGAGACGGCAAATTCAACATCCCCTGAATGCTTACATTTAAAAGAAGTGTTTTTAATGACTGAGCTGCTTACCCTAATTACAGTGTGCAGTATATCCTAAGAGTAAATTTTTCTCACATACAATTTAGCCAAAGACTTTTTCAATATATTAAGATTATTTAAATAAGAAAAGCATTTACAGTATCAAGATGAATACAGATCTATTTTCCCCTGCTTTAAATTACAGATTTAAAAAAAAAATCATAAAAATCATTGACTTTGTTGAGATACTGCCTAGTAAAGCTAGAAAGCTTGAAGCTTCAGGTGCCAGTTTATGGATAATAGGATAGCAACTCTGTACTCACATTCAGTGGGAAAGAAATGGCTGCTAAAAATGTCATTCTTTAAAACTACTTTAAAACTACTTTTCAGGATCCACAGAAGCAGAGGGGGAAGGTTTGAGGCTCAAAGTGGAGAAGGTGTGAAAAAACGTGATTAAAAAAGTCAGAATAGCTGGCGGACACTCAGGGATGTCAGATGTCCTGGTCGGTCCTGAGGTCACTGCACGGCTTTGTTTTATATAATGAAAAAATATGCAACATTATGTTTGGGTGATTTGCAGCTTTGAGAACAGACGAAAATGGGAGTTAAGGGTGAGAGCAGGTGAGAAAGGGAAAGGATTAATTTGACCTATGAATTATTTCATTGAGCTGTAGGTAACTTAGGACATTAGTAGAAAAAGTAACTATAAGCATTTTAAGTACATCTTAAACGTAAGGGTTTTCTGCTCACTCCTAGAATGATGTTTGCATGGTGTTAGCAAGACAGTAAATACAAGAGCGAATGAAATCTTGACAATTTTACTATCTTTATTAACTTGTAATTCTTAAAGTGATGGCGGATGATAGGCAGCCAAATAGGGTGCTGAAGCAAGACAAGTGGTTTTGGATTTGTCTGGAACTTCTTAAAGTACATATTTTCATGGTGCAGGTACATACATGTACAGGGGCAACATATTTACTTAGTCCCATGGTGATCTTTTTTTCTCAAATGTTGTAAAGTTGAGACTATAAACATCAGATGTTATATCAAGGACCAGTTCCTGTGATTTTCTTCCTTTGTTTTAGATATGTGTGTATATGTATATGTACATATACATATATATATGAAAAATAAATTGGTTTTGAGTGGCAGGTATGGCGCAACTGACAGCCCTACGTCTCACCAGTGCAGTGAGAATGATGCAGTGACCAAGCCCCAGGTCAGGCGATGCCTCTTCATCAGTTGCCATATTCAAAGCATAATCATTCTCGATAGGAAAAGCAGCAAACTCAGCCTACAGAAAGACCTCCAGGAGCCAACCTGTCCCAGTATCATCTCTCCATGTTTACCTTACTTCCAGTAAAAATGGAAAATTCGTTAAAGTTCAACTGGAAAATTGGTACCAGCATTACCAGGTTACATCTATATTTTGCAGAACTGAATTGTGCTGTTGGGTAATGTGTTGAGGAGGAGGCAAGGCTTGCCCTTTCCTGAACAAATGCAAAATGTCATTCTTGCCATTTATTTATGCAGCAATTTGTGAAATTCTCTTAATTTTGTAGCAGAGATTCAATTCACTAAAGAAAAAAGTTGAGAAATGTTTCTGACTTCCCCTTTTTCATTCCTGCAGCTTCATCAGACTTGCAAACACATTTCTATTCAGGCTTTTAGAAAATGTTATTTTAAAATAATATTAAATAATCTGCTTGAAAACATTAGTACTTCACATATCTGGACATGGCAGATTCAAGTGCAAAGAGATGACAAGCTTTCATATTTCTGTCTGCCAACACAAAATTCAAATTCCACAGACTGGCACCTTCTTTTATTACCGTTTCATGTGAGAATAGTTTTGATAAGCAGAAAGTCACTGTTTTGCTAGACATTTAATGGATTTTTACAATCCAATACTTTCCTACAATTTTATTCAAACAGAAATCAATCCTCTCCAACCTTCAAAAATGAAAATAACAAAATCCAAAACTAGCCCAGTCTCAAATTCTTTTTGCAGCCCAGTTGGCCCATTGCTTTGTATCAACTATTTGTATTTAAAAACTAAACTAAACAAAAAAAAAACAGTACAAATGTATTCTGGACAAGTATTTACAAAATTCCTGACCCAGTTCCTATTGAATTCAGAGCAAAATTCCCATCATTTTCAGTGGAAGCTTGTGTGGTTTTAAGTGTATGTTAAGAGGTACTCCTAATTTGAGTTCACTGTTCATAGGATAAATTGTCTGCCAAACATAAGCCATTTCTGACAATTCAGGCCCTATTAGGTGCAAATGTCCTTTTTGCCACTGTCCCTGGCACGCTGTTGGGATTCAGGCAAAGCAATTTGGATGCACTGATTCCAGGGACGGCAGAGGAAACGTAACTTTTGGTGGTTCATGGGGTTTTTGGTGGAGCCTTGCAGAGTAACCACGGCCTGAGGTGTGACCTTTGAAAGAGTCTAAGTGTGGGGAGAGCGGTGTGTCTGTCCTATCATGGGGAAGATAGTGAAAGGGCCAGTTATTTAAAAAAAAAAAAAAAGCATTGTATTTTCAGTCGGATAATCCTTTCTTGTCAATATTCTTGACATTAATTACAGGCAGGCCACAGTCAGCATAAAGTAACATTATCTAAATAGGGTTTTTTAGGTAAGAGTGGATTGAAGATCCACAGCCAATGGTCACCTGTACAAAGTCACTGTATGATAGCAAAATTATTACTTGCTCTCAGAGAATTTGGGAATACTGGAGCAAGTCATGATGACTCTGAAATAGCTGCAGAGATGCATGGATATTGAAATTATTCCAAAACCAGGCTTCTTTTTCGAAAGGAAGGGTTTGTGTTTGGTGTCTTACGCTATTTGGTATGAATTCACTGACCCTGCGTTCAGGATGGCTGTGGTGGGGTGGAAGAAGTGGGTGGGTGGAAGTGCAGTATCTGCTCTCCCTTTGCTGCTCAACTTACTTGTTTTGAGCAAGGCAATGCAGTCCTGCCTGCTGGTGGACGGTCCACTCCTTTCGTCAAGAAGTTTCCAAGACTTCATCCAACAGAAAGCTCTGACGGTGTTAGGAGTTCACATGTACATCTTTGCATATAACTGCAGTTGGAAAAAGGTCAGGAGTTTCACTGTAATCTGCAGCTGTGAAAGCCGTGTGCATGGGATGCTTCTTTATAAAGTCAGTATGTTCAAAATCAGATCCTTTCTCCCTCCGTGAAATAAAAGGAATAAGTTGACCCCGATATAAGACATATTTTCACCAACCTGGTAACTTTTGACATTGCTGCTTGTATATGAGATTTAGATAATAAGGTAAGAATTGAAGGTGGAGAAAAACAAATACCAATGTGGGAAAAAGATTTCTTGTATGTGGAGTCATGTGGCCATCATCTTCACCCGAAGCCCCAGACCTTAGCAACCTGCTCGCATTGCAGATCTATGAGGAAAAAGTTTAATTTAATTCATTTTTCCTTTGATTTGTTTGCTTGCTTGCCACACATGCAGCCCCATGTAACCTTTACAACCCTACTTAATAAAAACCTATATAATCAAGATGAAAGGATTTTATAAATATAGCCCCCCACACCTATTTTATTAATGGACTTTCAGCCAAGTGTACTTAATTCCCCTTATCGATGGGAATTATTGTCAATACTCACATACATTTAACCTGTTCTGTATTTCAAAGGTAACGTGTTTAATGTGATTGTTACTATGGCAAGCATCTTGTTTCTAAATACCATTGTTAATTTTTTTCAGAAAATGAAATGACAGCCTGTATGTTAGGGGCACATAGATAAATTCATCTGAGGGGAAGCCATTTTCTAATATAGATACTTTGCTGCTGCTTGACCTAAGGACGCCCCTTTCTGACCTATTTCCAAGATGTTTCACCATATTTCCTTTTGGAGTTTGTGAACGTGAGAGCTGACCAGTATATTCTGGGAAAAACAAGGACTTGCTTAACTGCAAAAACATACTTTTCACTAGAAATTTGCATCCCGCGCTCTTCTCAGAATAAAATATGCAAGAACCAACATAAATGGCATACTCTTTTTTTTCTTTCTTTCTTTTTTTCCTCATGAATTGGGCCTTTGATGTTCAAGAGGAGCCAGTATTAAAGGACATCCCTAGAAGGCTGTCGAAATTGTTCCTATTTATGACAAATGTAAAATAGTACAAATCTAGCTGAATGAGATGGTGTCATTAGTTTGTGAATCGCATCCTTGAAAATAACTGTGGAGGAGCCAAATCAGTTTAAAAGAAGATAACAAAATGGTTTAAGCTACTTAGGTTGAATGCCAATTATATTTTAATATTCAACTGAGCATATTTTACTAAGAAAAAAGGCAGCGTCGACGCATGCATAACTCATTGGCAGCGTCGACCAGCTGTGCCACTCTTCTCTTCGAATCACTTTGTGCATTTTAGTAGCATGGTAATTTAGTAGAGAACTACCTGAGTGATGGCATTTTCAATGAGCAGGTAATCTACAGAGAATTTTTATATGGTTATGAGTTCTGTGCTTCAGCCTGGCAACACAAAAATACATCAAGACCAATTACGGTATCAACTTTCAGCGTGATACCCTTGCCACGCAAGTGCATGTATTTCTGCCCCAGGCATTTCAAATTGCATCTAATTTGAAATCTTTGGGGTTTTAATTAAATTTCAGAATATATGGAATTCTTCATTAGTACCTGCTCTGAATAGCAGATTATACTTCTCTCAGTCTCTCGTTAAAGAAGTAGGCTGTGGTAAATAGCATGTTCAAGAACTGATCATTTGTGGTGCCTGGATATTGGGAACAGAAATAGTGAAATGCAAAATAATATCAAAAAGATTATTAGTCCAGTGAGGGACTCTTGATTTGTATTTTAATGGAATTTTACATTTCTCTTAATGATTTGCAAATTGTCCTCTGATTATAAGATGCATTAAGCTTTTCATTTTAATGGAGAGACACAGCCATTAGCAGAAATTTTTTTCTGTCTTCTTTTTAGAGTGCTTCCCTGCAGCAGATAAATATTGAAACCATTAACACCTTTTGATGTGCTTTATAGTGCTGCAGCTTGGACCAATACATGAATGAACGTGGCCTTTTATATTTTAGCACTTCGCTTGAAGCTCGTGGTTGTCGTTACATGGGTGAACAATGACTGAAGCTGTATGTTTTGAGGCAAGCAATAAAATTATGTGTATTTCCTTATAATTAATGTTCCAAATGTTTCAGTGAACATCATTCATGTTTAATGCAAAAAGAAAAAGTAAAGCCAACAAAAGTCAAGATCTGAAATTCAGATTGAGGGTGCTCTGACCTTAACTCTGACCATCCTTTAAAGGAGAGGGATTGCGGTGTCTCTTCAAGCAGGGGTTGTTAAGGATTCACACAAAACTTCTCAGTGGGGAAGTACACAAACGTATTCTTTGTTGCAGACGCAAGAATGTATGTGTGCTCTTCATTTGTCAATCTGAAAGTCAAATTTCCTCCTTGCTTTCAGCTTAGTGTGAACCCTTAATGTTGTATAAACACGCTTGTGTCTGTGCAGATTTCACTGGCTTTGGCAGAGGGGCACGGGATGAGGGAACAGCCTCTTTTTTGTGGCAGGTTGTGAAGCATAAGTAATATTTTCCTGATACTGCAGATTTATGTAAAATAACAGGGCTATTAGATCAGGTAAATATGTATTTATTTACCTTCCTGACTTACTAAAATCCCTGTAATACTCTTCAGGTGCTTTGGGAAAGCGAATCATTCTTTAAGAGGTGCAGGACAGGGGCATGTTTAAGCAGCTGTGCTCATTTCCCCAACCCCACCTGCTTCTCGCACCCCAAATAACCCAGAATTTCTGTCTGTGCTTTTGTAGACTTTCCTCTCCTGGCAGGTGACCGCTTTCTGGAAGAACCTCCTCCAAACAAGGTGGTTACTTTAGAGCTGCCTATTAATTTAGCAAACTCTAGTCTCTGAAAAACCGTCAGGGGTCACTGATAGGACTTCTCCTCTGTTTGCTTCCAGGATGTCTGTTTAAATACTTTGAATCTCGGGAATTCAAATTGCAGTTCATTTAGCCGCACGCTGTGTATGATAGCACCGTTATCAGTCAAGAGGCTAAGTGACTTCATGAAATCACACTTTATGTCTTCACAGTTGTTTTGCTGACTGCTTAAATGTGTGCTCCTTAAAAAAAGAAAGAAAAAGAAAAAAAACACTCTAACTTTCAGGTTGAAGCCAGAAGATTGTAGGAATTAATTGCTGCTGCTTTCATATGTGCCTTGAAAAGATGTTGCATCATTTGTGAATTAGTGTTTGTAAAGTGCTATGTAAGTGTTTAGCTTCATACATTAGATATTTATAATTCAATAATAATACAAACTAAAAAGAAAATCGGTACTTTGATACTGACTTAATCTGTATGCAGTAAGCAAATAGGTACATTTTATTACAGTTAAGCAATTTAATGAATATTATTTTTAACTTGCACATTTACAAAGAAACTTACAGAAATCTAAAGAAATTGCTATTCATATTTTAGACAAGTGAAGAACTTATACTTTGTTCACATAGTGGAGCACATTTGCATTGCATGTTTCATATATTAATTTTCTAGGGCAGGTTATCTTTGGTAACACAATCTTCACAAAGCAACTGAGGGTGCAGATTTCTTGATCCAGAGTCATTTGGGAGTAGATATTTGGGGCCATGTTGAAAAATGAAACTGTAAAAGCACCTCGTCGATGTAATTCTAAGTGGAATTATAGAGGAAAACCAATTATGTGTGAAGCAGCGAAAACTACAGGAGAGATGATGGTGCATCCCAGCCTCCCTCCCCCTGTCACACCCAGGTCCTCTGCCATCAGCCTGCCCGGAGGAGAACAACCAAAATACCTGTGCTGACGTAATCCAGTGATTAACCATCCCTGTGAAAGTACTGTTGGTTGGCAGTTTTGAAGAGAGATAATGATTACTTTCTCCAGAATAACCTGGCTCGGTGTTGCCCTGCTTCGTGGGTTGATACAGAATTGGTTTGTGCATATACTTCCTGGGGCACGCTAGTGAGTCCTCCTGGACTGTGTTGCAGTACGTGGTGTAGTAGCCTAATAGGGGAAATGTGTCTGTGCTTGTAAGGTGATAGAACAAATTCCAGTTTGTAGAATCAGTTTTACACAAGGTGGTATCAAAATTCATGAATTTATTCCCATTTGCATCATGGGAGCATGCTGGAGCCCGGAGATGATAAAAAAAAAATCTTGCAGGACATATGCATGAAGTTCAGAGCCCACAGTTTCACACTTACTTCATGGTGGTTCTAGGCTGTGTGTGTGTGAATGGAGGGCTGGGGGGATTCGAGCTCCTTGTTTGGGTTTGTCACTTTATTTCTCCAAAGCTGCCCAATTTGTAGGTCATAGGCACTCCCAGGTTTAGTTTTAAACCTGATGATCCTGAGCCAAGACCTCGAACCAAAGGTCATGATGAGTTTGAGATTTTGATGTTAGTAAATCTAATTTATAGGTATAAATTTGAAATCGTGCTTTATCAACACGTGTGAGTGGTTGAATCCTTTTTCTTCACCTTGTATTTTGAGTTCATTAATACCGGAATGACACTGCCAGCATATCCATAAATCTTCGGAAGTTTTCTGCAGCACCTCCCTGCCCGTTCAAGTCTAACTGTAACCAGATGGTCCTGCCTACCCTTCCGAAATCCCAGTGTAATTAGGAAACTACATCTTCTCTGATTTTTTTAGGAACTGTGGGCAGGTTTGTGTGTCTCATTAACAGGACGAGGCAGGGGAAGAACTGGATCGTAGCAGCACCTTGGAGGCTGCATTTTTGTTGAGTTCCAACAATGCAGATTGAGGTAAATTGAATTTAATTTCTGTTTTTTCTACCGAGAAGGAGAGGAGCAACTTTCACGGGCCTGGTATGAGCCATGGCGCTTTCAACAGGCAATAATGAGAACTCCAAGAAATGGGAAAAAAGAGGATTGAGGTGGGATCAGAAGTTCCACTTCAGTGTGTCAGATGATGGCCAGTTGTGGTCTCTTGTCACACATGGCCCTTCAGTAGCGATTGTTATTGCCGTGTGAGAGCAGAGTTCAGTTCCCAAGCTCGGTCTGCAAATTGCAGCTGATGAGGAGAATTTAGAAGACACCCAGGTAAAGTTCTTGGTGAGTACCAGCTCTCTGACAAAGTGAAATAGAGACAATTCCCTCATTTATTTCTATCTTGAATGGAAAGATACAAATTTAATTTTCTGGCCCAGTCACTTAGAAATTGCAGCAGAGCTGGTGCGTGGTATCTCTGGAAGGACTATTCTGTGTCCTTTGCAGAACAGGTATGGCATTAAATACTGATAACATATGAAAAGTTAACCCAAGTTTGAAGTGAATGAGATAGTGGTTGATGTTTCTTAATTGCTCTGATCTGCAGGTCTCTTGTATATATGTTTATAGTAGTTCTTTTGTGATTAAAAATATTCATGAAGTCATCAAAAAGTTATTTTTACGTACTT
>NW_008824986.1:7774094-7786594 GCF_000699105.1 Pygoscelis adeliae | reverse complement strand
ACTCTTCACGGTACCTGTTTACTTAAATCTGCTCAATGGCTGAAATGTGGAAAACGGAAGCTGGAGGCTTTTTATAGCTTGGATGTTGATTGGAATTTTTGTGCATGTGAAAAATGTGGTGGTGTTGGCTCTCCAGCAGCAGCGGTGGGATCAGGTAGCTTTGGTGCAGGAGAGATGTGGATGGAGAAAGCGATGGTGTGGGGTGTCATTACCTCCCTATATGTGCTGAAATGGTTTGGATGATGACAAACTCTCGGAGAAACTATTTATTAAACATTTTTGCCGTCTTTTTCATCCAACGTTGTCCTTGTTTGGTTGGCTTCCTAATGGCGGGAGGTTTACGTTTTTAATTGTGACAGGAATGAAGCTGCCATCCCGAGTGGCAGGGCTGAGCGCTGGGCTCCAGCACACCAAGACGCTGTGATTAGGAGGCCGTGCATCATTTACACATGCAGTGAGGGGTTTGTTCCTCTGAACTTCCTAATTCAATAATTCACAGTGACACAACTTGGTTGATCAAAACAGGAGAGTAAAGTTCAAGAGGGAGCTTGGGATTTTCCACCCATGGGGACTTACAAGAGGCTAAGACGTGCAGAGATACCTGCTGTGTCACAGGAGAGGGGTGAACCCTGCCCTTCCCCTCCACTGCCCATCGAGCAGATCATTACAGGTTGGAAACAGTAGTTAATAAAGACACTTCTGTTTATAGTCTGATTTAGCATTGTTGGGCCCAACTGCAACTGGGGTAGTGGTAGGGAAAAAAGGAAACACAAGGAGATAATGCCGAGGAGGAGGAGGAGGCGGCTCTCCGGCTCACCGAATACCGGTGCGGTAGGGAAATCTTAATGCAGGAAAATGGGATGGATTCTCAGGAATCGGCATAGAACTGGTGTCAGAGAAAAATAAATTGTTTTTATGCTTACCTCCATCCCCTCTGCAATGTAAGACTTGCCTGCCATGTTTTGTTGGCTAGGAAGAGACTGATATTTTCTCTGTCTCTTCATCCAAAGCATTTGTTCTCCTCTCCTGTAGCAATTGCAGCTTGGTGTATTACCTACAGCTCAGAGGATAATCAGGTGGCTTCTTCATTTAACTGTACTGCTGCTGCAAACAGCTGCACAAATCACCTGGCAGGGGATGCTGTGCAATGACATGGTCTGTGCTGTAGCCCAAGAGGGAGTTGTCAAGTGCTTTGCAATTTCCTCCATCTTACCGGTCCATGGACTCCAAAACCCAGCCCCAGCCTGTTCAGGGATGTCGTGGCATTCAAAGTCCGGTATGAATATTTAGCTTAGATGAAGTTGCTAATGTTTAAGGAGTCGTTAGTTTGCATAAAACCTTGCTTGGGTTTGAATTTGGAAGTGGGAATCCGGGGAAGTTTGCAACGTGCCACAGACAGGGGATGTAAAGGGCTGGTGCTGAGCATCAGACTCATCTCCTCATTTCCATCAGCTCTAAAATTATAGTCTGCTCTTGCAAGTGCATAGCAAACTGCTATTAAGGCTACTGCACAAAAAATGGGTCAGAATATCAGTTACCGCTCAAGTAAAACACCCACTGACTTCCAGGGAGTTTAACCTGCAGAAATACTGCTGGATGAGGTCCAGGGAGAGTTACTTGCTTCTAAGGATAGAATTTGGCCCCACAACCCCTTCAGCAGTCTGAAGGGAACTGCATTTAAAACTGTGTTAAACTACAGATCAGAAACAGCTCCCATTAATTGGGTTTTAACATAGCTCGGCCACTTAATGCGAGCCACCCTGAACATTCTCTATATTAAAAGAAAGCATATTGGTACATTTTTCACTTAAGTGATACAGATACATAGTATGTTTATAAATTATAGTTGTGTTTATATTTTATTATATTACATACTGCAAACACATACATGCATAGGCAATACATAAAAGCGTTATAAAAGCATTCCCCTAGCCCACATTTCTGTACTGCTCAGAAAGGGGAACATCGTGACCTGTGGGAGAGCACAAGATAACACCTGAGCCACATTATCAAACGCTCTAGTGTACTCTAATGGTTTTAATATGGACTGCCTAATATTTATGAACTGATGTTTTGAATTTCATTAAGTATTTACTCATGCAACTCTATCTGCCTAGCAGTATTCAGAAAAGAGTAGAAGAGGTGGTATAGGGCTTGTGCTGGGTCAGAAATGGGCACTGCAGGGTCTGCTGCAAGAAGTTATGTTCACCAAAGATGCTACAATGGAGGGGGCAAGTTAACTTCAACTGTTGTCAGTGCTACATTCTGGGTTGGTTTGGGTTTTTGAATTTTTGAATGCTTAATGACATCTGCTTGAATGGTTGCTAGTTCTGTAGTCAGAATGCACTGCAGTTGACCTTAATTTATCTACAGATAAATGTAGAGTGAATGTAGAACGTTTTCTCTACTGGGGAAAAATGCAATGTTTTGAAGAATTATCACTCCTTTAGTTGTGCCACTGCAATACGCACTAGAAACACAACTTCATTGTTATGATCCATGGTATAGGGGCACGCTGGTGAGAAATAATAAAGTAAATAAATAAAAACATTTAAAAGTGTGATAGGTCTGCAGTCGAGGTGTGCTGTCCGTGATGGTCTGGTGGCTCTGCCCTGCAGAGGGTGGCACTGAGCACCCACCTCTTATGAGATGGGGAATCAACTGAGGTCCAACTCGTCTTGGCCGGCAGTACCATGAGGTCAGATCTGGATGATATGAAAGTGATATGTTTCAGGCGTAAACATTAATTTAGCTAATTAAATGCAATCATAAGTAGGACAGAGCATGGGAAACTATTGCATGAGTCGTCTGAACCATGCAGTTGTAGAGTGATGGTGGGAAGGGAACAATGTGGTAGTTATCACGTACAAACGCTTGTTTGTTTTGGAGTGGTGGGAAGAGACTCAGCTGGAGCCAAGGCTGGGCAAAGATATAGTAGGAACCTTGAGCGAACTACTAGTACAAGCTCAGAAGATGAACGTTAGGAGGAGAAGTAAATGCACAGGGTGCTGTATGTCTGTGCTTAATAGCAGACCTGATGAGCGTGTGAATCTTGTTCTGCGAGGAAATTTTTGACAAAAATGTTAAAAAAAACATTTTTAGACTGATGCTTTTGAGGCAGGGGATTTCCTTCAGATCTGTGTCTTGTAAATGGAATTGCTATGTTTTTAACTGAGGAATTTTTGTCTAACTCTATATCCAAAATAACAGGCACAGGGGTGCTCTCGCAGATCTTGGACTAGCTAGAGGTGGAATTCAGGTAAATATTTGTCTAATCCCTCCATTATTTACCTGTTAATATGAAATACGATTTTGTTGGAACTTTTGCCACTTTCATTTTTATAAATACATTTTTTTACTATAAAGTTGATGATGGATTATATAAAGTCAGTAACAGATACTCTAAAATAATTAGATTATTTTTGCATCTTCATTCATAAAACTCGGTCATTCAAAATGGCCAAGGTCTTTGCTTTGGTTCAACTATTTAAGCAATCATAAAGGTAAAGTTTAACTTCATTATTTTCAGTTGGGCACATTCTGTCTCTATAATATACCAATATCACACATGCAGACAGCAACAATAAAAGTTCATAGACTTTTCTGAATTATTTTTGCAAGACGGTTGCAGCACCCCTGATTTTAAGCAATCTTTTGTCTCTATTGCAGTGAGATGTTTGGACTCCTTTATGGGATATGGTATCACCATACTGTCTAATCTATATTCCCAGTAATCCTTTAATAGCAACTAATAATTGCATTTTTTACCATAGAGTACCAACGGTCAGGGAGTTGCAGCTATTGTAAAGGGAAGAAAAGCATTTCTTGATCTGCCTCATAACAAGAGCAAAATATAATTAAACAGTTAAGAGACTTAGACAAGCATTTATCTCTTTCACATACTGCTTGCTATTTCAGTCTAGGGTAGGGTAGCAGTGATTGTCAGTATTCAGATTGCTGCTTAGGTGACATACTTAATATGGCTTAAACTGCCTATTTAATAGTGAAGGAGGTTCAAAATTGCTAAAAATTAGCACTCTTGCTTGCATTAACTGTTTATGTAGTTGCCTGTTGTCAGTAAAAGTTCTTCAGTTTATTCTTCAGTTCTTCCGAATATGAGTCTGTTCTTCCAAGGTCCAAGAGCCAAGTTAGTTTTTCTGGATTAAGTGGAAGCTCATGCTGCTGTTTTGTGGACAAATTGGAGTATTTTTGAAGTATTATGCTTGATATTTTACCAATAGTAATAACGGTGAAAACTGATAAGCGTAAAAACAAACAAAAAAAGTTGCCTATGTAGTACCCCAGACAGGCTGTGAAAAAGATGGTGAGAAGGGGTGAGTATTTATAACTGTTTCTTTGCATTTGCAAAAACCCTTGGGGGAAAAAAACCCACAACCAAACAACAGAAAAACTAACATTCCCAGCAATCAGTGTTGAGGAGAAGGAAAAAAATGGTCTGTCTTTAATCCCTCTTAATCAAAGGGATTAAAAAGGATGTAAAATCAGGCTGTGTATCTTATGAACCTCTCTTGCACCAAGAACCATGCAAGGAGGTGCAGAAGGGACAGGAAGGGACTGACGCTGGTAACTCTGCTTTTCCCCCCCTGTGCTGCCGGTAGCATCCATCCTGCCTGCCCTGGGGGCTGAGCCCCTCACTAACACGATAAATGCTGTGGCAGCACTTTGTTAGATAGTAGCATATGACTTCACTTCTTTGTACTAATTGCCACCTTCAATTACACTGTTAAAAGTTATGATACGACTGGTGTTAAAGTAAACTTGATTTTCACTCTGTTATCCCCATGGACGTAATGTGTTTATATGGAGAATTAAAGTCTAGTGGCCTGTCGCGAGTGACCTCTGAAGCATTTAGGTATCAACAGCAAGTTCAGGCTAAGTCCCCCTTTTTAGGGGCATGTAACTTATCTGTAAATATTAATTTCAGATCAGTCCCGGCACATCCATTCGTGGTGGGATGGTGCATTGCTTTGCCAATTTACCACACGATTAGCAGGGCTGATAGTAAGGTGCAATTATGATGTTTTTGACCAGTGAGTACTGCAACGGTGATGTCTGTAGGAGGAAAACATCCAAGAAGTCATTCTCCCATCGCCTGTCATTAAACAGGGGTTGTTCAGCCTGGAGAAGAGAGGGCTCCGGGGAGACCTTATTGCGGCCTTTCAGTACTTAAAGGGGGCTTATAAAGAAAGATGGGGACAGACTTTTTAGCAGGGCCTGTTGCAATAGGACAAGTGGGAATGGCTTTAAACTAAAAGCGGGTAGATTCAGGCTAGATATAAGGAAGAAATTTTTTACGCTGAGGGTGGTGAACCACTGGCACAGGTTGCCCAGAGAGGTGGTGGATGCCCCATCCCTGGAAACATTCAAGGTCAGGTTGGACGGGGCTCTGAGCAACCTGATCTCGTTGAAGATGTCCCTGCCCACGGCAGGGGGGTTGGACTAGATGACCTTCAGAGGTCCCTTCCGACCCAAACTATTCTATGATTCTGTGAAACCTTCCCAACTACCTTTGTGGTCCCTGGGGGCCATGGACACAGCAGCTGGAGGTGGGAACAGGTCCTTAGCGCTGTGGAGACTTGGAAACCCAACTCGGTCGCAGGTCTCTCCCTTCCCTATCCTTCAGTTCACCTTCACCCCCACCTTCCTGGTGCAGCTCCAGCTCCCAGTGGGAACTGGTGAAGTATGCATTTTCATGTAAAATCTGACAAATTATTGATCACTTAAATGAGAAATAGCTTCTAGCAACACTAGTTGCTCTGTGTTGGCCATAACACGTGTTCCTTGGCAAGAGGACAGTCCAGAGTCTGGCACCTAGAGGGCATATTTTTGCTGACAGCAGTGCAGTGCACGCTGTAGGTGGGTGCAGAGGAAGGAGAAAACCTCTGATATTCACATTCATATGATGTGGTTCAGTTCAGCCATTGCTCTGCTGGCATCTGCCTTTCCAGGATGGCGCAGGCATCCTCAGCTCGCGGAGGTATGAAGTGTTTTCACGTAACGAGAGAATTTGTGTGTGTTAATTTTTATGTGCGTATTTTACAGCACTTTATAATGATATTTAACGGCATAAAATGTTGGCACACACTGAAAATTGGTGAAAGTTCAGCCATCTAATTTGGGCAGGTTATGCTTACAGGCACTCACACTTGCAGACAGTTTAATAACAGTATTTGGCACTGTCTCTTAGAGCTGCTTAAACTAATTAATGCATTTGCTCCCTACAGGATGAAATTGAGTTTTCAGATACATTTATAAAATGATGTGCATGATTGCTAAATATTTCATTCTTTTGAACTATAACTTCCAGTGTTTTATGTGGGTGCAGAAACAGTATATATTCTCCCATGAAAAATGTACAGTGGCTCTGGAAAGAGGATAATCTCTGTCCCTGCTTGTCAGAAGATGATAATCTCTGTCCCTCTTTTAGCATGTTAAAAGGTAGTCAATAATTTGGGCATCGCTTGGCGTGGTGGTGCTATTGCTGTGGGGAGCTCTGGAGCTGCCCCATCCTCCCACGACCGCTCAGTGCTCCAGCGCAGGCTGCACCCACTTCTCCTCTTATTCCTACAGGTTTCAGAAAGTTATGGGTCCGTCACGTCCCAGCCCACCTCCTCCCCTGCCAAAACTGAGGGAAAAGAAGGGAATTTTTTGGACTCGGGCCCCGGCAACGTGCAGTCACTGCGTTTCATTGATTTAAAAGATGACATCAGGCAATAATTCCCCAAGACCCCTGAGTAGGCAAGGTTACCACTAATCTTGCTGGCTTAAAAAAGAAAGTTAAAAAAGTAATAAGTAACAATTTGATTTGAAATAAACCTTTCTGAAGAAATCACAGTAAACAAAATCTGTTTGCCTAAGGAAACCCTCCTAGCAATCAGCTAGTAACACAACTGCTTGTGCTAATGAACCCAAAGCTGTTAATGTGGTTTCTTCAGTTAAATTGATTCATGAATTTTGAAGAGAACATTATCTAATGAATTTTCTTTGAATAGAAAGCAATTAAAAGGACAAATCAGTCTGATTAACCCCAAAGTCACCCTACTGCCACAAATGGTGTACAGTTTGAAATTATATCATAAAAAACTAGAGCAGATTTGCTATCTCTTTGCCCTCTACTAATCCATGTAAATTAATGAACAACAAAGTTAATTTCTTTGATGACCCTTTTCTCGTATCACCTGGATTATGCTGATGTTTAATTTGCTTAATGTTATAATAAAGACTAAACAGATTTTTTCAATGAAGTGATTATCATTCCCTTCAGTTAAGAAGTGATTTTTATTATTTAACACACACATAATGGTGTATGGGTTTCCTTTAAGAACAAAATCACATTTCGCTATGTTCCTATGTAACATAATCAATGTCTTTTTTGACAACTAAAGAAAGAAAATGTTTTTAATCAGTTTGTTTCTTTGCCAAAACAGGAGACTGAAGCTCTCAGCTGGGGGAAGGGATCTCTTTTCCTTTTTTTTTTCCTTTTTCTTTTTTTTTTATTCGCCAGCTCGCTCCTCTCAGCAAGTTATTCACTAGTTAGATCTTCAAAGCTTTTACAAGTGCTTTGGAAGAGCAATAGGTGTTCAACCCAACTAAAATCCAAACACGGCTACCGGTTTTCCTTTTGTAAAATAATCCTGGGTTGGGAAGGTAAAACCCTGAGATGCAGAAGAAAGCTGGTCCTAATGCATTTGCTTATTCATTATTTCAGCAATTGGAACACTTAGAAGCAATTTGCTGGTGAATTAAAATTAAAATAATAGAAGATATAGATACTTTTTTTTTTCAGAGCCCTGTATCATTACGGATGTGCCGTACGTTCAAGGTCACAGCTAGTCCTTACATTTTGTAATGTCTGCAGTGCTGAGCAGTAGCTTGGGGGTCTCGACTATAAAATGCAGTCAGCCAGGATAATACCGAGTCCGCTGGCTCTAGGGCTTCTTCTGCCGCATGTCCCAGCTGAAGTTGGAAATTAGCTGGAGATGCGAGGGCTTTGTAAAATAGGTAGAGCCGGTTATTTCTTCCCTTTTTAATTTGACTCTATGCTAATTTATACTCTGCCAATTTAATGGAAAAAACACATTGTATGAGTTAACAGGATAATTGTACTTGAAGCAAATTAAAAATATAGGAAAATCAAAGCCTTAAATCCTTTTTTATAGTGATCGGTTACTTGAAGCGCCCTTTCTAATAATCATGTATTTAAATGTAGTAATATAGGATACAATAACAGGATAGTGCATCGGGGCTGTTTAAATTTAAATTAGAAAGCTGCTATTGAGACTCTGCTTTGCATTGGATTTTTTCAATATTTCATCTTGTTTTTTTCAGCCATGCATACGAACAGTACTCGCTTCGTCTTCTTTGCAGATTCGTTCACCAGACAAGTGTTGTGGACCCTGTTGAGAGACGTGAAGTTTGGAGAGGCCGTTTCCTACAAGCAGTTAGCAGACCTTGCAGGCAACAGCAGAGCGGCGAGAGCGGTGGGAGGAGCGATGAGGAGCAATCCTGTAAGTTCACGTCAACTTTTAAATAAAGTTGATGGAAGATGGTGGATTTAGAGAGCTTTGCGGGCTAAATGTCATTAGATTAAATTTATCTGCTATGAAGACTGGTCTACCATGAGTAATAAGGTCAGTAAGTGTTCTTAATCAGCAATAATGCACATCCCAGTTTAATGTGATTTATTCCCTACCATTTGTGGAGTTAGATTTGAAATAGAAACATTGCGCTTCTTTTCATTCATCAGCCTCTACACATTTTGTTGTTCTCAAACTTCCTTATATTTTCTTAGGTGAGGGAAGTCTTTTATCCCCTGACACGGACCTCATTTTGACAGGGTGTGAGTAGCTTTGGTTGTCTTAACAGCAGTCCATCCTCTCTGGCATGCATGTGTTTCTGAAAATGTGGAAGAGGAGGGATTTTAAATCATGTAGGTACACGTTTGAATCAAATCCCTAATTGTCAGTATGTTTTTTTTCCCCATGCGCTCCAAACCAGCTGTAAATGGCATTTCTCCATTAGATATAGGTGAGTTGCCTGAATTTGAACCAACTGGAGGGAGTAGCGTTCTAGGTTAGTCCTGTGGATTTTGGAAAAACAGTATGTTATACTTGGCCTCTTTGTCTGTCTTCCCGGTAATTATCTTTCCCTTTTAGTTGTCCAGGTTTAGATTTCCAGATGTATTTATGCACCTGAATCACACTGATTGGCGTGGGACTAGTGCTGCAGCCTGCAGCTGACGGGTTCCTGTGGAAAGGAAAGGAAAACCTGGTAAAGAGAACGCCACTATATCTGTCTTTACGCATTCATTCCCTTGCTACTTGCCTTTAAAAAAATAAAAAACTTTGATTTCTATTAATATCATTGCGGCCTTTTTGGCCATTCTTCAACATATTTTCCCTCATTACCACTTGCCCTGAGCAACATGTCTTTCCATACCCGAATTCCTATCCTTTTCTCCAGCATTATACCTGCCATCATCTTTGACCTCCTGTGTTGTTTTTACATTCAGTCCTCAGTGTTTTCGTTAATAAGGTACATACAAGACTGCAATGTGTAGTTGCAAAGTGGGTTAGAAAATCTGTTTTCACAAGAGCTGGTGGCTTTACATATAGAAATAATGAAGGTGAGGGTTTTTTGCAGTGCCACATATTATCTTTATATTTCACCTCATTCATAAAATCAACCTGCATATTATGCATAGTCAACCTGCATATTATGGCTCAGAGGTCTGGAGGACCATGTAAAGATTTGTATGGGAAATATGAGAAACGTAGTGAATAGGTGCTCCCATTACAGTACAAAAGGACTATGTGTTTGCATGTGGAATATGCATGAAATTACAGACTAACTACAGGAGATGTGTAGTCATAAAAATGTGTTTTGGAATGGGCAGGGCTCTCATAACAGCACTGATTTTTTTTTTTATCATCAGCTTTCTATTATGAAATATTGGGGTGGTATTATATGAATATAACTTTTTCCCTAAAGCCATACATTATTGTCTATAATATACTTTAAAAATTTCTGCTGGGGACAGAAAACACTGCAGCTGTAGTATGGGATGGGAAATAACAATAATAAGATAGGACCCCATTTTAAAAAAATTGCAGTAGCTTTGCTCTGTATTTTCAGAACTATTTTCATCCTTCCTCACAGGGGAAAAAGCAGGAATTTTCACACCACAACCTGCTGTTACCGCTACTTTGGATGCTGCTGCTCCACTGCAGCCTGAGGGCAAAGCTGGGTACATTTCTAGGCAATAGCAGTTACATATCCTTTTGCACAACACTATATTGTTATTCTTTGAGAACTATTTCCTGTAGGTTTGCATTGTATTGCCTTATCTTAATGTACACAATATTATATTGGAAAGCATTCCATCATATTAAAATAGTTTGTATTGTCAAGTACAATACAGTGTATGGACGAAATGTAGCTTTATACTGCTTATATGAACGGTTTCCTAGGAAAATCTGATACACGCTTAAAATATCAGGGTGTACTTCTTTATTGAGCTTAGAAGCTTAAACCCATTAGACGTTATGTGAGTTTCTCTGGTAGTGTACTACTACCTGCACAGAATTGTAGGATACCCATGAACATAGTATGTGTATAAACACACTTGCAGTCTGTTTATCAGATGAGATATCAAGCTTTGACTCTAACTAAACAGTTCATTAAACTGAACACGTCATCTGAACTGCAGCATCATTAACGTATCAGCGCAGAATGCAAAGAGCTGTGGTGTTAGCAACTGCTACACCTGCAACCCGAGCTTTAGGATATAAGTACTGGTTTTGAGGAGCAATTGCTTCGAAATTGTTGCAGAAATGTGATGTTTTGTTAAGCAGCAGATTAGTGATTTTTGTTCACAGGAGAGAAGTTGAAACTAGTGAATGCTTTTATTGCGAGTGTGAAATAAAAGTGAATACTTCTATTAATGATTGCTGCAGAAGCTATGCAAAACAGCAAAATCATAATATGTTTGCACCTTCAGATGCTTCCTATGATTAAAGGACTAAATTACAGACACGATGACTCAATCATAAACATGATTTAATGAGGATAGTAATAACAGTAAAAATGAGTGTTTGAAATAAACCCGAGCTTGGCATTGCTTTGTTACTCAAATGTGTTCATAAAATTGCGTATCTCACCTTTTTCCACAAAATACCAGAACATTTCTCCCTTCTACAAATCAGGGGTTGATCTTTAATTGTGGTAGTGTGCATTCCACAGGTTTCCCTTTGTTGTTGGGTTGCTTCACATAATTCATACGATGACCTTCAACTTTATGAGAAGGTGGAATAGGTGCCAGCAGCAGCTGAAAGATGTGACATCTTTGCCTCAGTTTATGCCAAGGACATAGTGGGGATGACTCACCTTTTGCCAGACAAACTTCAAATAGTTTGTGGTTCACATTGATTGCAAGGTCTGTGGTCCTCAAAGGGAACCCATAAAGTTCAATTAAAAATCTCATTAGACTAGCATAGGAGGATCAAAAAGAAATCACAGAGACTCATGGGAAATGGCGAATGTTGGGCTGATTAGTCCAAGGCCATCCTAAATGACTGTTCTGTGCCTTAAATAAGACGTCTTCAGCAGTCTGTTAACGGCAGTCATAGCTGCATACGTTGGCTTTTATATTCTCTCTGATTGTGTTATTGTTTAGGCTAAAGCCCAGCTAAGTGTACACCTTCATGCTAATACCGATCTATCCTAAGTCAAGGATATTATTCAGCCAAAATGTTTTAAACATTGGAGATTGGAAGGAGTAATCGTGCATTTATGAGAAGATTGTGAAGTATGGATTTGAAACGTTGCGGACACATAAAACTACTTGTGCATTAATTCCTTTGGTGGCTGGCAATAACCCGGGACCCATGCTGGGTCACATTACGGTATTTGTTTCTGTTGGGGAAGAGGGGGAGAAAAAGCAATAGGACATGAGCAAACTGAAAGATTATTTTTTGCTGAATGTGATTCTTGTTGTATGTTATAACTTGATATTTCAGCTGTTTCCATTACGGCCTGGCTGATCTGGTTTTGACAGTTTGGCAGTTTCTGGAGGTCTCCAGCCCATCAGCAGTATAATGGGACGGTCAGGTTTCCGTTGCCTCAAATTGAAAACTCTTAACGAGTGGAGCGCAGCGGCGGAGTACCGCTCGGCTCCATCCTCAGGCGGAATTTGCTAAATGCAATTCAAAGGCGATCGATACCTTGTGCAGGGAGTTTTTTTCCCCACCTTTTTTCTAAACAAACGCATTATTGAGGAGTTAGTTTATTCACAGATTGCCACGAGCGTTAATGACCGCCCAAGTCTTGTTCTGCCAGTCACCCAGATGGCTGTTGATAAAGATTTAGCATCATGTTCTGAGTGTCAGGGCTGTCAGTAGTGCTGAACCATTTGACCAGAAGAAAAAACGCACAGGGAGCTATTGATTACAGCTTCTCAGTGTCACTTGTTCACCAGGATT
>NW_008824986.1:7769692-7774045 GCF_000699105.1 Pygoscelis adeliae | reverse complement strand
CCTTGTGGGCCTCTACCCAGAAGAACAAAAGCAAAGTTGGAGAAAATATTCAGCTGGTGCCCGAATCAGAGGGACTCCATTATTGATCCGAGGGCCCCTCCATGTTATTTTTGTTGGAGACAAATCTATGGGTTTGGAAGTTTTATAGCATTTGAGGTAGGGTCTGTGTAAGTGATGGATTCATGTATTAGATGAATTAGATTTCACAGCATGAAGATTTCAGTGGAGCTATAATATTATGAGCTCTTGGTTATTGATAAAAATTACATTAAATGTAGCTGAGACATTAAAGCTCCAGACTAGGGTAGTACTCCGTCTAAAATGTCCTTAGGGCCCTAATAAATTTTAGCAGGTTTAATTATTTTAGTAGTCTGAAAGTTGTCACCACAATTAAGCCAAACTGAAGCAATATTCAATATTTTTAAATTACAGTGCTGATACAGCCTTTGTACCACATTTTCTTTTACATCCGACGCTATGGAGGGTGATGTACGGGCGCTTGCATGTGTTAGGACAAACTCAGTATGAAATTCTTTATTTCAGGCATGGAAAAAGCTACATTTATTTCATACCCTATTCTTCTTGCTTGATGGTAAGAGGCTCAGCCACGCATCCCTGTGTTTGTGAACTGGTCCTGCACTTACCCAGGGACATCCAAGACCCCGCACGGCATGCCAGCTCACGCCGCCTGAAAATAAAGTCCTCTTTTTTCCCCACTTGGGCACACCTTCCATCTTCTCGCACAACGTAGCAGGAGAAGGTGTCGACTTACCTCCCTGACAAAATTCCCCAGTACATGAACCCCCCCAGTTCGAGTGTCTTTGCACCGCCTGAGTGGCAGCAGGGAACTGGCTCAGAAAGAGGTTTTGGCCCCTGTCCGTAGCAAGATTTATAGCCTTAGCTTCAAAATATGCTGATTTACTGTATATATTTTTGAAGAATTGCAAATTAACCTTGGAGATTTTTTACAGTGTTTTATTACGGCTTGTTCTGGCTTTGTCACTCAAGAAAATCTGCCTGCAGTAACTTGTGCACGTGGATTGTAAAGACGGAGAAATCCCAAAACAGAAAAACACTTGCAAAAAACAACTTCTTTAAAGAAGTCATAAACCGAGCGCAGGATGGCATGGTATAGAGTAAAGATTTTATTGGTACTCACTGGAGTTGTCACGGATGCATAATTCACTTGTGGCATTGCCAACTCCAAATAAAACAGCTATTATAAGCATTTTTTATTAAACCTTGATTAACAATAAGAACCTATGTGTATTCCCGTTTAATGTGATAGCCTGTGGGCTGAGATCAAGATTTTAAATTTCAGCCATTGAAATTACCTAACAAAACAAAACAAAAGAATCTCCCAAAAAACAATTTACAAAGGTCTGGCCGGCAGCTGTCCAGCTACTTTGGGGTCAGTGTGTCCCAGACTCAAATATGAACACAGCTTAAACCATACTAAAATAACTATTAAATGCGATTAAAATAAGTCAGTGTAAAGTATGTCATTTGTCTGTGTGTCTATATATAAATAAATTATACTTTTTCACTTAAAATATCCAAATTTGTGAAAAGTGCACTTTTTAGTAAGTTATTGTTTTCACAGCTATATCATTGCAATCGAATTACTATGCAGTTACCAAAACACATATGGCGTGATTAGAGATGATGTATTGCATTTTTTATGGTGTGTACTTCAACTATGATAATCACCTGTAATAAAAAATAAAAAAAACGGCGTTTATGTACTTCTCTACATTATCAGTCTATTATGTAACTTCTTGCATTGATTTTTCAGAATCCGTGACATTTGGCTATAAATGATACAAAGTAGAAGGCATGAGGAAAAAAGTTCTTAAATTGGTTAGGTGTGAATTAAATCTCTCCTGTTGTAGGTTTTAAAAATTCACAACCCATTTTGGATTGACTTGCTGTTAAATAATAAATAGCGCCTTGTTCTTATATAGAATTTTTCAGCAGTGCACGTAGAGGTGTTATAGCAAGAGGGAGGAGATCTGCCGAGGGAGCTGGGGCTCGGGGAGCTCGCTCCTGGAAGTGCTCTTCTCAGTGGTCTGTTTTTTTTTCCAGAAATACGGCCTCTTCTAATCCTGGGATGATGATTAATAGTCATTCTGTACCTCCATGCTATCTTCATGTGCTTTTTGGGTCTGCGAGGCTTCGTCACCCACCCTGGGCACTGAGGTCTCGGCTGCTGGAGGGGACTGGCACGGGGCAGGAAAATCTTCTTGCAGAGAACTTTCTATATGTGGGATTTTATATAAAGGTTTTACCCTTTTAAGACTTTACATCACTTTTATGTGTTAAACTTTCCCCCAACACTTATTTTTTCCCTAAGAATTGGTTGGTGTTCAGAGCCCGTGGCCGTTGCAGAGCACTCCATGATCAGCGCCATTTCTGCATCGTAGCCGCTCAGCCAGGAACACGTCCTTGATGCTGCAGCTACCCTGTCCTTGGGCATGGCCGGGACTCTGCCGGGGTGGGCCTTAACGTGGATACTTCAGTCTGTGTCCCCGCTAGTCTAGTGGCAGACGACTCCTGGTTTAGCGGTGGATTTATGGGCGTCTTCCTCAGCCACCGCTCCCCTTTGCCTCACCCTTTGCTCCCTTCCTTATTTTTGTGCGTTTTGCAGATCCCAATTATAATACCATGCCACAGGGTGATTTGCAGCAGCGGGCAGACCGGCAACTACGGAGGAGGAAACCTTATGAAAGAGTGGCTTTTGTCGCACGAGAAGCTCCAGAAAGAGAAGTTAGCATATTGATGCAGCTCAGCCGCGGCTGCTAACCAGCCAAGACATACAACCGCGGATACTTGCCTTATAACAAGCTCTCAGAGCACCCAGCAGAATTCAGAAAAATGGTAAATATTTGAGTGACATATAAATATAATGCAACATCCGAAGTGAAATGTGTGGTGGCACCACTATATTAAAAAAGCGGGATGTGTCCTGAGGGATGCAGCTCGTCTGCCCTTTCTTGTTTTTACATTTTACGGCAGAATGAGTACAGCGGTCCAGGCCTGTTGTGCATGGATTTTGTTCCCATCTCCAGTCCTGTTTTGTTCTATTTTTAATGTCCATTAAAGCACGGATAAGGGAGTGGGAGGGACATGGCAAATGTGAGGTGCAAGCCTCCCCCTAAGGAAGCATCTGGCTCGCCGAGGGGGCAGCCAGCGAGCCCAAGCCTGCGCCTGCGCTCGCTCCTGCCCAGCCTGGCACGCTTGTCCCTGCCAGCCCCCTGCCGAGGACTCCCCTCGTCTCTTTGGTGCCTGAAATGGTGTTTTACATAAACAGAAGTTAACGGAGCACATTGAGATGCATTCAAAAGCAAGTGGCTATTGAATTGCTTGTTCCCGGCTTTTCTTTTTGGATTGCGAGAGATGGGAATAAAAATTTTTGCCTTTGTGAATGGTACAAAAAGGAGGTGGAAGAGAAGCTGCTGACAAAGTGTATGAAAAGTATATTTTAAATAAGCAGTTTGATTAGCGCAACTTGGGCAAAATACTGAAAAGCTCATCATAGTTGCATCTGTATCAGCAGCACGTTTCCTTTTATCATTTGGGTTTTTTTCCTTTAGATTTTTGCATTTCTCTGTTATGCGAAGCTTTATTTCCCGTAGCCTCTCTGTAGAAAGGATTCAAGTATTCAAGAGATATTACAGCTAAATTTTGAGGTGGTTCAAGCAGGGTTCTCTGCAAGTACGAGCCACCAGAAGCTGAAATTTTCAGTATGGGAATCGTAAATTCTAACATGGAAATACTGATTTTTTTATGTGTTTTATCATATTTTCATAGATGTCTCTTTAGAAAGGCCATTGCTAACCAAAAAATTATTGTGTTACGATGCGTTAGTTAATATAGCATTATTGATATCTCAGAATTACTTCAATAAAAAAACTGCTTTGCATGTACAAGTGTCTTTGTGTATGTTTATAAATAAAACACTGTATGTGATATATGGAGAAAATAAACTATACCCAACTGTACAATATAAAGCTGTATTTTTATCAAGGGTTTCTGGTGGCAATATAAACCACGAAAGCAAAGCTCAAGTGGTTTGTACGTGTCACCAGAACCCCGAGATAAAAATATAGCCTTATAATATGTACAGTTTGGGTGTATTTTATTTTTTTTTTATAATACATGCTACCAACAAAGGAACACGGCAGCAAATGTAAACTTTAACCTTTCTCACATTTACATCCCTTGCTGTTTTTCTTAAGGTGTTTGCTTTTTCAGGGATGTATCTTTATTTTTGCAGGTAGGGTGAATATGATCGCTGGTTTTCGAGGCGGTAACACCTTTCCGAGGCAAACACCAAACTTTTCAGTAAAACCA
>NW_008824986.1:7765718-7769095 GCF_000699105.1 Pygoscelis adeliae | reverse complement strand
CGGCATGCTGGGGTTGCAGTGCTCCTCCGTTACCAGGACCGGCTTTCGCATCAGTAGCAATTAACAAAAATAATCATTAAAAAAATATATAGAAAATAATCCCAAGAAACCGCCGGGTTTGGGTTCGGGTCTGGCCCTTGCGCTGCTCTCTGCCCCTGAGGGTCCCCCCTGCCCTGGCACAGGGTTCCTGGTCCGTGCCCGCCGTCCGGGCTGGCAGCACCCGCAGCAGCCGGAGCCTCTTCTGGGTGGAGGTCACGGCAGAGTATGGAAACACAGAGCTGAAGAAAATACATTAAAACACAGGCGTCCAAGTATCTATCTCTATGTGTGTGTGCACATATGAAAAGAAAAAAACCCGCTCGCACAAGACAGCTATGTGCTTTTTGCCTGGAATTGGGTTCCTCTGACCTATCAAGTTTCCTCCCCTTCAGCCTCGCAGTGCTTTGAACTGCTGACATTGAGACACTGTGCAGCCAGGCACGACAGCTGGCTCTGCAGCATCTAATACCAACACATGCTGGTTTAGCCCATTTCCAGAGACTAAGATAATGAAAGATTCAAAAATAATATTTGTTTTGGCGGAACTACATTTATAATGAAATAGATGCCCTTGACCATGGAAGAAACTGAATTTTGCAGTGGGTCATTCTCCCCCCCCCCTTTTTTTTTTTCCATACAAAACAGGCTCTGCAGCCAGTCTAAGGCCAACAGAAATATTTTCGAAGGACTATGTTGTATTTCCTGCATCAGATTTACAGCAGAATTGCAGCTACACTGGTCGTACTGTTTTACGCCGGAATGAAAAATGCAGATTACATCCTATGTATCAATACCAAATGGAAAAGGGCCCCAGGCTTAAGGATTGCTACAGATCACTTTCATGCAAACAGAGTTTGCAACATAATGAGCTCATACTGGAAGCATCTTAGACAGAAAACTGATTCATTGTAGTTATAGGGACATTTTTAGATATGTGCCCAAATTTACTTCTCTCATGCAACCGATTTGTTTGGAATTAGAGGAAGTAGTCATCTGATCAGGGCAAGAAAGATTTGGCCTGTAAAGTTTCCATTTAATTTTTCTAAGCAGTTCACAAGCACCAAGCACTTTTTAAGTGGTACTTGATATTTGCTGTATGGCATAGCAGTTGAATAAGGAACGGTGACATAGTTGGTAGGACAGTGCTACCACTTTCCGAATGATATTAAGTTCTAGACAAGGAGCAGTAATTTTAAACCACTGTTTCTGTTAACATCACAGATCATTATTTCTTCCAGAAACATCACAGATTGTTACATTTAATCATTTCCCCCAATGTTTTACCAAATTTTAAAATTATAATCTTTATGGTATGTCTTGCACCCAGGTCAAAGAGATAGACTTCGTATTAAAATGTTTATTTATTGTGAAAGGTGGTGCTGAAGATCTGCTTCTTTAAAGAAAATGCAATAAAATAATAAACCTATAGAAAGATTGCTTAAAAACTTAAAGCGCAGTAATCCAAGGGGAGTCCTGTAAGATTTATGTGCTATTTCAAGAGTAATTTCTCAGTAAGAATCTTATAGGAATGTAAAAATCCTCAAAGAACTGCATTTACAGATTTAATTGTAAGCCCTTCTACATTCTTGCAGAAATTGAATAGAAATACCGTTCAAAGGCTTCTCTGTAAAACTCCCCTGCCCTTGCTGAGTGTCTGTACCCTCTGCTCTGTGTAACTGCGGCCGGCTTTAAAAACAATGGAAAATATTACTGACAGTACCCTCACTTGTCATTAAAGTAGACAGGATATTTCAGTTACAATGATGTGCAAATACAGCTTGTCAAAGGGCTGTGTGCTATTTTTGTTTCAAACAGCATGCGTAGAGTAGGAGTAACAAATAAATATGCTTAATTTGTGCTTTGAAAAGGAAGCATTTTTCCCAGTTTTCTCTTTTCTTTTTTTTCTTTTCTTTTCTTTTCTTTTCTTTTCTTTTCTTTTCTTTTCTTTTCTTTTCTTTTCTTTTCTTTTCTTTTCTTTTCTTTTTTCTTTTCTTTTCTTTCTTTTTTCTTTTTTTTTCCCAGAAGACCTGCCCCAGCAAAACCTTTAATCTCTCCCTGTCCTTAAATCTGGGATTTCCAGATGATTGGCTTTTAATATCACTGTTTTTGTTGCATGCCATTTTTAGCAAGGAGCAAATCCAATTTTTTTTTCCCCCAGTGTTCAAAACCCATTTTCTCCCCAAATTATTATTACAGGGGGAGTGAGGAGGGGCACCCTTGGCCCCATCACTGCAGACTGAAGGTTGAGGGAGGGAAGCCACCTCCATTTCACTCCTTCCGAGTCCGGGGAGATGCAGTGATGGAGAGTGAGCTCTCCCCCCGAGCCTGATCCAGACCAGCCCCTGGCCCGTGTGAAGTAACGTGTGGGTGGCAGCCGAAAGTGGGGGCCAGGGGCTGGAGGAGCTGCAGGGTGGGCGGCGAAGCCTGCCCGGAGCCGGCAGCAGCGGCGGGGGCGGGGAGCCGGCAGCAGCGGCGGGCGCCGGGTCTGGCCTCCATCAGCCGCGGCCAGCCGGGTGAGATGCGGTAGCTGGACCGCAAGGTGAAAATTGACGTGAGCGCGGCACCCTGGCAGCGCCTTGGGTTGATGAAAGGATATTGTTAACAAGCCTTTAACGTTTCTCATTAATGGTTGGGTTGGTTGGGTGGGGGTTTTTTCACTGAAAAAAGCCAGAAGACAAAAATTCCACCTGGGCAGTAATTAAGATCGATCCTGTACAGTATGTTTAGTTATCAATTTTTAAAACCTCTTTAAGTGCCTTATTTACTTATTTTAAACAGGGCTTTTTATCTGTTGCAGTGGGTAGTCCTTGAGCATGGCAGAGGGCTGCAAGGAGCATGGGAACTCCTCCTAGGCTCTTCTCCTTAACCAATCTTCATCTAACCTGTAGAAAAGCAGGCGCTGGTCCATCACCTCCGCCCCGGCCGTGTGTGCTGTGAGGTGCCAGGGCAGCACACAGAGCCCGTCGATCTGGACCCGTGCTGGCATTACCTAGGGTATATTATTTAATGTGGCATTGCTCTTCTTTTGCTGAAATTATTGCTGCAAATTGCATGTTGGTACCATGGAGTTCAAAAGCGGAGCTCTTGCTCGCTACGTTGGCATGGGCTCAAAAAGCAAGGAAGCTGAGGGTCGAGCCCGGAGCAGGGGGCTCTGCCCAGCCCGGCCCCAGGCAGCCCCCGAGGATGGGGGTCAACCCAAATTGGGCACCAACCAAGGTTAGACGGGCTGAAAGAGGCAGTGTTTAATTAAAATAACCCTTAGTGTGACCCCAAGTGCAGAACTGATGGTAGTTACTGAGAAAAACAGCTGCAACCCTTTTATCTAAGGAAGAGCAACC
>NW_008824986.1:7748639-7765630 GCF_000699105.1 Pygoscelis adeliae | reverse complement strand
TAGTAAACTTGTGTCTCAGTTCAAAGTAAGCCATTTGAGTCATTCTGTAATTTGGATCTGAGCTCGCCTGCGCGAGCTTAAAGCCATGGCCACAGCACGAGGGCAGGACACCAGGAGTGGGAATCCCGAGTGTTTTTTGATCCAGACTCTGGCAAGCAGAAGGAAAAACCATTGTATTTTCATCGGTACATACTGTGATGTTTTGAAAAAATTATTGCTTTTATTTATTGACTTTGCTATCATGGCTGAGCTTTCCTAGGAAGTTCAGCGTTGATTATGGCCCAGAATTTTTAAAAGTGCAAGCCTCGAACATGGTCCTTATTTCTGCTTTTATTCAGCAAACACATTTTATACGCTTTTGAAAATACCATCAGCATGATGCCTAAATGCAGGTTTAATTTTAGGGGGCAATAGGCAAGCAGCAGTCTTTCAATAGTTAAAATAAGTGGTACAATGAAATGATTTCTTCATAATGCCCAGCAAAAAAATGCCTTTGTCCTTTCTGAACAAAACACTTGCAAGTAAAATCTAATCACAAAACCATGTTACCTTTTTATTATAGATAATCTTCTTGTAAGAGGCTTGGGGTAGCACATCACCCAAAGTGTGCATGCCCTGGAGTTTCTGTAGGTAGAGCCTTCAAGAGATTTAGAGGTTTTTAAGAATTAGTAGAATATTGCAGCTTGAGCTGTTGTACCAAATCATCATTTACACACAGAGTTAAACAACGCGATAACAAACTTTGTGTTCTCCAGCCGGAATATGGATGATGCCTGAGTAATCAGCTGGGATGGCTGGAAAGCAATCTGCTGCATCCGTCCCCCCTTTCCCCTTTGACTTGGTTGTGTTTCCCGGTGCCACCCTGGGTCCCCAGCAAGCCCGTGCTGCCTGCAGTGGAATGAGGGGAAGCGGGCAGCAGTCATGAGCAGAGGAGGAGCACGTGGAGCAGGGGAGAGGTGATCCAACAGGCCACTGCGGTAATTCACAGGAAAACAGGAGAGATCATGTCCCGCACTGCAGTCCCAGCCTTCGCCCTCGACAGCCAGGGTGATGCCAGCGAAGTCACATTGTGCAAGGGCTCGGGGGGACTCGGTGAGGTCAGGACTGTGTGCTAAGGAAAGAGAGAGAAAATGCCTTTTATTTTATCTAGAACCTGCAGAAAGTTGTCCTTAACACAGTCCCTTGGGCCAAGCTACTAAAGCTTTTATGTCTTTTTGAAAGGCTTTCTGAAACATAGTCTTATTTCATACAAATGAGTTTGGAGGGAGAAGACTGCGTGTGTTGGGACCCCTCTTTGTGAGAAGCTGTGACTGAATCTCTGACCAACGCCTTATTTCCACTGATGGGAGGGTTTATTTGGGCTGGGGTGGGTTTTTGAAACCTTTATCCAAATAGTATCATCCTAAATGCCCTGCTCAGCAGATTGTAAGATTAACCACTGATCATGAAGTGGAGATAAACCACTTCAGGAGGCACAAGGCACAACAGCACCATACCTGCAGTTTGGGGCAGGACCAGTAGGAGTGGGTTAGTAGAGAGGATCTCAACCTCTACCTGTCAAAATGTCCTATTTTTGATAGGACACACAATTCCTGTTCTCAGGGCTATTGGCCTTTTTATTTTCTCTCTGACCCTGGCAATAGGGCCAGGCAAGCAAGGAGGATGAACCCCAGCCCCTTGCAGCGGCTGTGACGGATGGGTGGCAGTAGGGATGGGATTACATCACAGAATATAGGGGATGAATATAAAACTGTCCTGATTTTTATCTGTAAAATGACATCAGTATATTGCATGGATTTGTCCTTGCAATAGATGTCAGACACCAAAAAAATCAGACAGATACACAGAATAGCTCAAGGCAAAGGAGTTGGTGCGTGGTTGCACAGTGGGTACGAACCTCACGCTAAAGACACCGTACAACTAATGGAAGGTGAGTGTCCACTCCCATATCACGGGTTGAGAAACTTCCCAAATGAAGAATTAATTCTGTGGAGAGTTATATTTAATGTGGCCAAAATCAAACTCAGAAGTAGAAGCAAAAATTGAAATGAAACCAGTATATTGTTCATGAAAGTCGCTTCAACTACTGCCGATGCATTTTGCAGCAGATTGTTGTGCAAATGCAATCAAGTGTGAAAAGGATGGCACTGGAATGAAGTTTGAACCTCCGAATATCGCTTGAATTGGAGATCACCTCTGTAGCCGCAGAAGCAATACTAGGAGGCTGCAAACTAAAGAAATGTTTGTATACTCCAGCAACTATTTTACAGCACATTTGTCCTCTAAAATGAGCAGACTAAATGCATCCTGAGTTATTGAAGAAATCACTGTTTTGAGAACGAGCAGACCGTTAATTGACCGGTTTCTTGTCCCCAGCTCAGTAATCAGTCTTCCTGTACCGCCGCTCCTGATGACCAGCAAACTGTCTCCAACCTTCTGGTTGTCAAGAAAATTGTGACAAGGCAAATGTCAGATCATGTGGAGCCTTCTGAATTTTTTGACCCCTTCAATCTGTTTTCCAACCTGGATATGGCAAAGAAGCTGCGTTGGACTAATTGGTTGTCTCTCTTCTCCAGGCAGTGGATAAAGTCCAGGTACATAATCTGACTTTTTTAGATGAGCAGCATCCTCTCTTTCACAGTCTTACGTCCTTATGTCAACCCCTGCAGGACTGCACTGGAAAAGTTCCTTTTTTACCAAAGCTGGAGCAGAAGATGTTGAGGTCCTACAGCATTTTATCTGCGGGGGTTCCTGTGCAGCTGGTTTGAGCAGTGCGTAACAGAGGCTGCAGCGTATGTTTGACTCTTGCAAAAAAAAAGTCTGATTCATCTCCACCAAAACACAAAATATTGCAGCTGCTGGGAGGAAATGATGGCTTCAAAATGTTGCACTTCCTTTTTTCCTTTTTTTTTTTAGCCAATGCGCTATGCTTTAAGGTAGAATACTCTGTGTTTGAAATGACCTACATAACCATTGATCTTGATTTCACTAAATTGCCCTGCTCTGTGCTCTGTAGCTGTTATCCTGGACAGTTGTTTTCTTGGGCTTTCTCTTAAATTGTTTCTTGCCATTGGCAGTAGAACAATATGAGAATTGTGGAGGTAGATGTGCTTTTCAAACCGTAGAGACCATTTTCTCTGGAAAACTGGAAGAATTCTGTTTGGGAACTATAGGGAAAACCTCTATGAAAATTCAGATTCCAGTCCTCTTTCCAGTGTCACGTAGCTTTTTTTTTTTCTTTTGGAAAGCAAAAGCAGGTTAACAGCATTGGTTTCAGAAGGAAATTGTGTTCTTTTTGAATGGCTCTTGCTATTTGCCTAAGATTTAGGGGTACAGCAGAACCCTGGGGAAGAGCCCCCAAAACTCTTGGAGAGCACCAAAATTTTTTTCAAATGATTGCTCATTTATGGGGGTTGAAGTGCATTACATTTCCTACATACTTCCGACAACTGCAACATTTGATTGTCAGCAATCAATCAGACTTGAATTTGGTGATCTGGGGAGGAATTAAAATATAGAGCCTTACACGCTAAGAGGCAGCAGTGTTTGGTAAAGCTGGCTAGAAACCTCGAAGTCAAATTGTCCCCAGACTTCAGAAAACGGTGTGTTGTAGTTGTGCACTGCTGGCTGCCTTTTGCCATTTAATGCCAACGAATGTGGGCCTTTGTGTGTAGATAAGTAACATCTAAAAGTAATAGGAAATGTCCTATCTGTGCATTCACCAGTACGCTCCGTCCCCGTGGTGAACATCCTCATGGACCCTCTGCAAGTTCCTTACCCGTCGCTGGAGGTCCCAAGGCACCAGCAGCACAGCAGGACACCACTGGAGGTGGAGGCTTCTGATGACAACGAGCAAAACATGACACAAACTGCTGCTCCAGATGACCAGCTAATAGTGGTTCCTGTCCACGGCAACATGGTGCAGAGCTGAACCCACAACCTGCAACTGGAGGAGGTTGTTTCAGGTGATAAGGTGGTAGATACCACCACCTCCTGCCAAGCCATTTGTTGACATGCTGCACAGTGCTGCGTGGTGGGTCCATCGGCACAGGTACCGGGTGACACACGTCCAGAAGAGGCAAGCAGCAGGAGGTAACCTCAGGGACCCGCTCCAGAGCCCGGTCCCACCCGGCACAGCAGCAGCCCATAGCTGCAGTCCCTTTTTCACAGATACCAAACTCACGGTCTCTCTTTGGATGCGTTTGCAGTGACTTATATGTAAGTAATAAAAGCCCTGTGCATTCATCTGTTTGTAAGGATCATATGTACGCTTATGTAAATGTGGATGGTAATTGCACGCAGCCCTCTGGCTGCCAGGGTGACTCTCCCTGTCAAAAGGCTTGTGCATTACTGCTTTAAAGGGGGGGCTATTGAGAGAAAGCACAGGGGAGGGGAAAAGGATCTGCAGTAATGAACTGGAAAAGCTCATATTTTACCTGAGAATACTACAAAACTCGTCTAACCCTCTTGTACAAACACAGCAGAACTTTTCTGAGCATACAGTCCAAATTATTCCTACACTGCATTTTTGTTTAAGCATTAAAATTCAAGGTCTAAATATGTAGTTTGAAATTGGAGATGAGTACATGCACATTGCAAATGTAGATATATCTTGCTGAGTACACAGCCCATAAAATATGTAGTATAAGATCACTCATTTATTTAAAGACGCTTTTTACTTCAGATGGAAAATGGCACAAATCTAAATATTACAATGCAAAGTAATGTGTAACTGTCTGTATGTTATAGCCTTAACACTATACTTTTGATGCAGAAGAGATATAGCAGCTGCACTTTAATTTCAACCAAATTGATCCCAGATGTAAATGTTGTTTTGTTCCATGGAAGATAGTGCACAGGTAAAGCAAATATCATTGGTTTATAGTCCAACAGAGTGTTGCAACAGGATCCAGCCTCTTCTGCCTCGGCACGCGTAAAAGCCTGGTGGCTGCAACAGAGTAGGATGCCTGAAAAGGATACCATAAAAAGAGATAGCTTTGCATTTTACCCTTTAAGAATACAACCACCGGTGATCTAAGTAGCTGTTTTGAAGCCAGGAAAGCTTCTTGGTTTGTCAATTATCCTGCAGGCAAAATCTAAATTTGGCTTGTTTTCCATTTCTTTCGCTTCACATTTTGTAGAAACATTTTTCTCCCGCTGTATTTATGTTTGGCATAAAAGAAAAAAAAACTATATTTACTGACTCAGTAAGCCACTCCTTTCAAAGTAAAAATAATAGTAGTAATTGTGCTTCACTTCGCCCGGAGATACCCCAATGTCAGTGGCACCATGGGCACTGTAGGAACAGCATAATAGTTTCTTCATGATGCCCTGCATATAGAGGATAGCAAAGTCCAAATATCCTGCTGTCACATCTCTTCTTTTGAACAAGATTTTTTCTTTTTTTGTAAAATAGCGCAACTTGCTTGTCCAAGGAGGGAAACCCACAAAAGACACTTACCCCATTGCTGCTTCCCAGTACCAGAGCTCAACCAAGCACAGCTCCAGGGGCTCACTAAACTCATCCAGAGGCAAGAGAAGATCTCTCAGGTCAATTATTTCTCCTGTTTTCAAATTGAAGATGTAGGACTATTTTACCTGCGTGGGATCTGGCTGTGCAATCTTTTCCTGTGCAGGCTGGGTGGCGGGTGCAGATGACGTAATAGCTAATCGGCACTGCTGGTTCGGAAAGGGTCTCAGCACCACTGATGGTTATCCTGCAGGCTGGCTCAGAAAGGGGTTGCAGCGATGCCCTTTGCCTCTCACGACAACTTTCCACTTCTGTATAGCTCCCCTTATCTTTCCATCCTTCTGCGAGCTGGATTACTCGTAGCCAGTGTTTCCTGCTTTTCTTTTCTATTGCTCTTAGGTCAGGTCTGTACATGCATTTATTCTGGTTCACGAAGGCTGCTTTTTAGTTAAATTGGGGGGATACTGTGTTTGGATGCTTCTAAATCAGTCTGGTTTGAATTAATATTTAACTGATGGTAGTTAAACGTTTGAGAGCTCCTCTACTTCATAGCTAGGCTGATTTAACTCTTATTTCCTTCTGAATCCTTCTAGGCAAATCAGTGCACAAGTTGCGCACTGGGTGCATTGCCTTTCAAATACCAAGATATCTGAATAAAGGTATATATAACATATATAAAGGTGTTACTGAAGGGCAGGTACTAGACAAAACTGTGGCACTTCTGCACAGCAAGTATTTTTTTCCTTATACAGTGCAGGGAATCTGACTGAATCTGTCACAGATGTGTATAAGATGTGTACAACCTTACGTAGCAACTTCTGCAAGTATTTAGCAGTAAGACATATCGACCATATTCTGAAGTCCTTAGTCAGACGAAACCTGCCCAGAGGTCAATGCAAATCTCGATTAATCAATTTATTCAGAAACAGCTCACTGTTTCTATATGTTTTTGAAGCACATACCTTTGAACAGAATACAAAATTAGAATTAAAATCAGGCCAGGACATGGGAAGACACAGAAGATGTTTGTCCACGTGAACGAAGGGTGTTGCAGAGAAGGAAATGTTAATTTTTCAGCAGCGGTGGGTTGCAGGAGGAGGCTGGGGCGGGAGCGGGGATGATGATGCGTTTGCCGAGAGGAGGTCACGGCGTGCACTCAGCCCTGGCTGCTTGACAGAGCTGCTGTATAATAGCAGGGCACTTACCTCAAATCACAGGTTGTGAAAACTGACATTTCCATTCAAATTACTCCAATAGCCAACTGTTCCCCGGTGCAACTTCTTCTGTAAGTGACACAGTGACAGTGATCCAGGAATTTAACTTGCTGTTGTCTCGTTCCAAGTGGAATTATGAAGTTTGTGACATGCATTAGGAGGATGGCTCCTGGTCGCAGCCGGTGCTTTGTGTGTCTGTGCGATTAATCACAGGTTGAGTGCAGAGCCTGGGAAGTTTTGTCAGCTCAGGATAGCTGTCCCTGCTGTGAACCGCCTCTTACTGACTCCTCTCCTCCTCATTTCCCATTGTCTGAGTGAAAAGCTACCGCTCCACTGAAGTTTTCCTGGCACCTCCTGGTTCCCTGAGATTTTTTTTAAGTCTCTCTCTTTAATTATGATGAGCAGATCATCTGTTCTTGACATATGCGTGCCTGATGGTCACATTGCTGTGCTCCCTCCTCTCCTCAGGGATGCCTCTTGGATTCTTTTTTTTTTTTTTCTTCACAACTTGACTTTCATTACAAGTTACCTGTTAAATTTCTGTCTAACCTTTTAAGCAGGAAGCCTTTTCTGTTCATAAAATAAGCCAGCAGATTTTGTGATTCGAGGCGTTTGCCACACATAGGCTGAAATTGCATACAATTTTTTGCCCAACTTTATTTCTGTATTACGGTCAACCATTAAACTCCTTTGGTTTGTGGTGCTCTGCAACAGATATCTCCAAATTCCAGTGTTTGGTGCCAGAGCCAAAGCGTTTGATGGTGAATTACCTGCCTGTGCCTTAGAGGCTCCTGGAGAAATCACCGATCTGCTGCCGCTGCTGAGCAAGGCAGCAAAACTCAAGGTAGGTTCTTTGTACACCACGGTGGCACCTTTCAGAAGAGGGTCCCAGGACCCATCCAACAGTCAGGCTGGTACGGCCCCACGGGGCTGAGATCGGGACATGGTTGGGGTAAGACTATGGGCCCTGTTGTTCTACTCCATTCCTCTGCAAAGAAGCTGGACGAGGACATGGATCCTACTTGAAGTTTAATATGCACCTTGTGAACCGAAACCAGTGACGGCCCTGAGCCCCAGTTGCGGATCTGAATGTCCTCGAGCTCAAAAACCATCCCCATCCGGATCTCAACCTGGCTTACAGTCATCTTCCCTCAAAACTCATTTTTTTAACTTGATAACCAGCAAATATATCGATCAGTTATTAAGGAAAATTTAATTATAAAGTCATGTTTATCTACACTTCTTCGAGAAAAACTAGGCCTCATTATTGCTATCACAGTGAGAAGAATAATTCATGTCAAGTTTTTATAGTGAATTCATTACCTCCTTGGACAGGGAGTGACTCTAGCCATATTTTACAGAAAAGCTTTCAGAAGAAGAAAAAATATAGTGCGTGCTAAGTGTCTGTGAGCCATAGTCTTCACTGCCTGATAACAGAAGTCAATAAACCAAATACATTGACTGTTTGTTAATTCAACACCATGTACCATCCATGAATGAAGACATTCTGTTAAATTAAGATTATTCCATCATTTTCAAATTAAATCCTCATATAAATATCGCACCTCAAATGTTCTGCAAAATTATGTATAACCAATATGTTCAGAGATCAGTTATTAGGGATATAGATGTTATCCTGGAATATCAAACTACTCGAAGCTTACACTTTGATCTTACTTCCAAGTTCCTGGAAGTTAATTCTGGTTCCTGTTGAATCCCCAGGTTTGGATGATATCCGTGCTAGGTATTCACCACAACCACTTTTTTTGTAAGACTAGTTTCACATCTTCCTTCACCCATCATCGCAACATTTTCTTTATCTGCGTCATCTTCTGCACATGGTTCCCTCTGGGTTTGAGCTAAGTGTTTGAAAGCAAGTGGAAGTGTCCGCCAGAGAGTGTGACCTCAGGGGTTTAGATTAGGTGCTCTGCTACTCAGTTTTCATTTCTGCTTTTGGACCTGCAACAGCCCAATCATCTGCAAAGGTTTAAAAGCCCATGAAAGCTTCTTCAGTCTTCATGTGATGTTGTAACACTGCGCCGCCGTATGTTCTGGTATCAGTTGGCCATGGTTGAAGCTTTCAATAAATTCAATAAATATGACTTTATGGTTTTCCGCCTGCAGAGAAATGCAGCCTCATTTACAGACTGCTGTTGTGTTAATGTTCATTTTCGAAGACACATCCATCTACCGAGAAAAGGTCTGACCAAGACTGTGGACATTGCAGCTAAAGCAAAAGTGGGGGATTAGATATGTCCCGAACCAAAACTTTCTAAAGTTTTGCTGTTCTAGCCTTAAGAAAGGAAACTGCAGAGTTACGCTCCTGGGCCAGTGCTTCTTAGCAAGTCAGGGTACTTCTGAAGGAAAAAAAGGTACAATCTTTATTTATTCTTTACCCTTATCTGGAATCCCCAAATAACTTATATATGTTTGTTTCAAAGCAGTTCCATGATACCACGGATGCTGAGCTGTATCTGGGACTTGATAGCCGGCTTAGTGCTGTTGAGCTGACTCAAAATATCCTTTTGATACTAAATACTTCTTTACACTTACAGAAGGGTCATATCAATACAAGCAACCCTAAAAACAGAAAACGTGAGGAAATGAACTGGTTGCTCAATTCCCTGCGGTGGACCTGCTTTGAATATCACAACGAAGGCCACAAGCACCTCAGTTTCTTGATGTGAGAGGCCTCTGGAAACTGTTGAGATATCATATTCCTGAGAGAGGAGATGTGCCATCCTCGGGAAGAGGAAAGCCCCCGTCTCATGCAATGCCCACTGGTCCCGGTGCTGCTGGAAATACAAAATATTGGGTGATCCTTCCACCTTACACAAGCATTTGTAGGCATCGCATGACCCTGCGGGGAGCTCCTGGTTGTCTCAAGGCACTTTTACACAGAGTAGAAATGTTAAAAAACATAAGAACCTCCCAGAAAAATACTAATGCATGTGCTCAGGGCTATCAAAGAAAGAGTGAAAGACTGGAGCACAGAAAAGAAATTTTAAAAGTTGGGGGTGATGCAGTGTTTGAAATTACTATTATAGAGACCATATAGGCTGTTGATGAGAAATAAATAAACCCCAACCAGTTTAGTGAATATTAAGCTACCTTCTGAAGTTTCAGAAAACACCACTTCCCCTATTGTGAGAAGTAACAAAGTAGCTTTAAATCTCCCATGGTCTGGCCAAAGAGGGAAGCATGTGTAGCAGTTTTGGGTTGAAGGAGATATGCTGTAGAAATAGTGGCTTTCATTAAGATGAATCACAGCAAAAGTAACAAAAAAGTGCTTTGATAAGACGGTGAATAGAGGATTAACTGCACAATGCTGCCGTTTTTTGAATTCTGTGTGTCTCCTATTTGTTTTGTGTCTGTTCATGATGTCAGCAATAAAAATAATGTTTGGCTGCTAAGTGTGCTAAAAAAGGGCTTTATAGTGCCCCAAATCTGTTTGTCAGCAGGTGACTGCTGTGGGGAGGGCGAAAGGGGAAAGCTTGTCTTAGTTTATTTTCAAGGGCGGAAATTTAATGCTGGGAACCCAATTCATATTTTATTTCTTATCAAAACTCTTATCTCTGTAATTGTGAGCATGCACATACACCAAAAAAAAAAAGATACAGCCCATCCAGCCTTGCAGGGCAGGTTATTTATAGAAGATCTCTGCCTTTTGTCAGATTGGTGGGCTAACGATGTTCTTCCAGAATAAACCCTATTCTGTGCAGCAGAAGAGGAAGAGTTCTGCGGAGAGTGTGCGTATAAGCTAATGTCCACGAGACAGAAAGGGCTGTGGCAGAAAACACTGCCGAGCAAAATCCACAACAATCTAATCATGATCTCTGGTAGTCAGTGAGAGCTGTGGGAGAAGACATTGTATAAAGCAGACACATCCAGGAAATAATGCCTGTCCAGTGCAGCCAGATGGAGTGGGTATATCCTGACAAAGCATTTATTTTAATAAATGTTCAATTAAAATTATTTCTGTAGTGCAAGCATGGTCCAGAAGTAGTATGGGAATTAATAAGATTGCTGATAGAAATAAACATAAAGGTAATTGTGCACTAGTTAAGAATGATGGTTATAAAAAGTAAATATTAACATTTCTATAGGATTATTTTGCATATGTACACACCAGAAAATGTTAGTTCAAGCTATGCTTTAAAATGACGTTTTTAAAATTCTAGCTCTTTTTTGCACAAAAAATCACCCATAACGGTGCCGTCTCTTCCTGTGCCCATGCAACGCCTCAGTAATCTGTAGGTTTATATAAATACAGTAACTGAGGAAAAACTCCACTAGAAACTTTTATCTATAATATCACATATACACTGTCTAATCAAAAGTTTATGACAGCAGAAATCTCAGATGAACAGAGGAAGATTTTTCTGGTTTATACCTTGATATAACCCCATTTATGTGAGAATTTGTGAGCATGTGAATCCCATATTAAGTGAGTAGGGCTCTTCACACGGGTAAAATTGTGTACGTGCTTAAGTATTGCCTGAAACAGCATCCAAGCTGTCTTGGATTATTAGTTACTACTTGGTCTTCATTCTTCTGTGAGTTTGTTTATCAAAATGCAATGTGTGCCTTAGGTTAAAGCTTTGGGAGTGTACCTGTGGTGTGGTTGCGGCCTTCGTGTTCGAGTCGAAGGTGGAAGGCACCTGGAAATAAACAGAAGTTGGACATGTCGATGAAAGGGATGGATGTGACACTTATTAGCAGAGAGCCTGGAAATGCCAGAGCTGAAAAGGTTAAGTTCACAATTTATTTTTAAAATGAGAGACTTGGCGTTTGTCTGGCAAAATATTACAATGTGTAGTTTGGGAGGTTTTTAGAGGTGCTCCATTTAGTTCAGTAATTAGGCCTGAGTGGTTATCTCAGATCTTTTCCCCGTATTTTGGACTTTTTTTCTGCATATGTTGAGGTGATGACGTTTAATGCACACAAACACTTCTGAAAAGTAGGCGCCGGGTTTCACACGTCAGTACGTCCAACAGCGTGTGTCTTTTTGCACATGCCACCGCTTGCTCCGCTGCGTTCCAGCGCTGTGTGTGACCCGTGGCTGGTGCAGGATCGCACCTGGCAAACCAAACCACGCTGGCCACAGCAAAGGCATGGCTCTGCAGCCCGCACTCCCCTCTCAGCTCCGGCGCCCAGGCGGTGAAACACGGCAGACGAGCGTCTGGATGCCCCTTCCCGGCTGGGATGGTGCACGCATATACGGTTACACTGTGATAAGAGAAAATCAAATTTAAGCTGCACACAGCCAATAAATCTTAAAACAGCTGAGTATTTCTAGAAATAAGTCTTTGGAGAAATGTCTGTGACCCAGAAAGAAAAAGCTTTTGTAGTGTCTAAAATTCCTGGAAGTTTTTTTCCTGCCACATCTCCTTGACCTGCTACTTCAAAGCCTTTGTGGCTGCTTCAGATCTTCCTTCAATGCAGTCACTCAGCGTGGACATACCAGCACAAAGGGGACCAAAACCTGAGGCTGCCCCTGCCCATCGGGATGTTCCCCTGGTGAGGTGGGTGCGAAGCATCCCAGGGAGCCCCAGCTCATTGCAACCACGTCCAGCTGCCTGACGCTAGTGCTTATTGCCCCACCAGAGCTGCAGAGCTGGTTCATGCAAAGATAGTCAGTAGTCAATGCACCAGATTGTCCCCCAGGGTATTTGCCAAGCGCCCAAAGCACCCACAGCTGTGATGTTGACTCCAGTGGGCTGCTGGGACCAGGCTCACTGTTAGCCTTTCTGATGAATACTAACCCAGGTTGCAAATATTCGATGCTGAAATTGAAGCTGTCAATGTACCTAGGGGAATGAAAACAAGGGGAAGGGAAATGTTGGAATAAATTTAAATAAGAAATCTATTCAATGAAATAAAAAATGATTTGTTTTTTGCAGTACCTGCAAGCAGAGGAGCTAAAGACCAGCCATGAAGGTGCTTCCACGTTTGAGTAGCTACACGCCAGAGCAGTCCTCAGGAGTGCACTGTGCTCACGGGTGAAAAGCAATGTGTAAGTCTTCACAGACTTCAACTCTAAACATTCAATTTATTTGTGACAATATTATTTGTTCATTCCTAATGAATAAATATTTCAAATAATGCTGTTACTTTACATTTTCTAAATGATGTTAAAAATAAAACATGCATTAATTTAAATATTACACATCGTACAGGTAGGGGCACTGTAGAGGATGTGAGTTAAAAGGCTAGAGCTGTATTTTCATTTTCAGGCCACTAATAATGCTCACGGCTCCATTACCATATTTGACATTGCTATATGCCTTCCAATTCTGTCTGAATTTGAGAAATACCTTAACATGTAAATCATCACACCAAGTATTAAAAGGTTTTGCTTTTTTCTCCTTTCACACCGAGCGCAAAGTAGGTGCAAGCTACACATCTTTAAAGTCAATGCATCTCTCCAGTCATTACAAAATGGGAAATAAATAAATAAATAAATAAATAAACAAACCAAAAAACCCAAGGGCTGGTAATTTAGTACTAGAAAGTTAATTCAGGAGACCTCTAACCTTTAAACCGTCACGTGACTATTGATTTTCAATATTGCGCGGGTCCATGCCACCCTAAGCGTGTAGTTCAGCAGATTCAGAACAGTTTTTTCCTTATCAGTTCAGTCCCTGAGTACTTGTGCATTAAGACAACAAATACTGGCGGCTCCCGGCCTGTCACATGGCGGCCCAGCGGACGTGCCAGGTTTCTAATGAAGTTGGGCCGTTGGCAAACACGCCCTGGTGAGGGGCTCCTCCAGCCCCTTCCCAGCTCCTGAGGGCTGTGCCATGGCCAGGGACCGACGTGGGGCAGAGGCAGCCAGCGGGAGCGGGGGGGTGCGCTGTGCAGTTGGGGGGGCCTGAGCACAACCGGTGCTAACGCGGGGTCTCCGAAAAAACCACTGCCTTCACACCAAAGCATTTATATTTGACATTTAATTATATTCCCTGTGTTAATTTGAGGATTGTAAGGTTTCTAAACCTGCTTTTCCCCACCCAAGAAGCAAAGGAAGATGGAAATAGTGGCGATGCTCCAAGACACTCTGAACCCTGGTGCCTGGATTATGCGGTAATACCAGGACATGCTACTTTAAACACCTTCCTCCTTTTGTAATCACCAATTAGTTAAATCAGCAGTAGTGCGCGGGCTGATGTGCTGCAGGCCACGCGCGCAGCCTCCCCGGCTCGGATGAAGATGTGTTTTAACCTGCACACCTAAAAAAGACTTCAGCCTTCCCTCCTCCCCCCAGCTTTATTGATTATTGAAAATGTTACATCCCAGGGAGGAAAATGTCATTGCTTTAAATACCAACATTAACGGTTGGTAAAAGTTCTTTTTCACCGAGGCGTGTGTGATGAAGAAAAATTAAACAATGGAAACGATGGAGAAATATATGGAATTTAAAAGAAAAAAAAATCACTTGCGTGTTAATTCAACTGAGGAGCTTCACTCCCTTAAGTAAGCGGCTTAAAAGCAAACACGTCTCGTACTGGACTTTTTACTGGAATGGTGAAATATATAATGAAATTCAACAAGGAAACTGGAAAAACAGCCAAATTGGTGCAGCAAAGTGGTTAATAGGATCATTAGCCTACTCGCTGTATTTTTTTGGACATTGTGTGCCTGTACCGTAGTCCTCGAGAGCAGATTGCAGGAACAGGCTGACAGTTACCCGCTAACTCAGCAGTGCTGGGTGCAAACTGCCATCTTCCTGTGGATTTACAGCTGCCACTTCTGCTACTTCAATTAGTTCTATAGCACACAGATGTTGCTTAAATGTTGCTGCTAATGATACTGCAATAAGCGTAAGATTCATGCCATATTTTGAGGCACGTAAATTTCTCAAGTGGCACAATTAAAGTGGAAATATTAGGTGGGGAGAACTTGGCAGTCTCTCCAACTTGGAAAGTGCACCCGCTATGCAATAATGGGTCAAAAATTCATTCAAGTTTTACTGCTGTTCAGAGTTTTAAAAGACTTTTCACAGTTGAATGCAAAGTAGTAAAAAACAGAGTATTAGGAAATGAGAATGCTGTTCTGTTATTCAGACATGACTTTTAATTTCAAATTGAAATCACATGCTTACCTTCGCCGAGAGGGCTGCGTGTTGCCTAGCCGCACCACCAAGATGCGTCTGAAAGCAAAAGGAATAAATAAAAAGTTTTCATTAGTAAAGATGTAATTGCTGCGGCTGCGCGAAGGTTCAGCATGGTGGTTGTATTAGCGGGGGAAAAAAAAATGGTTTCCCAAATCACACACAGAGACAGCATCAATCATTTCCGAAGCCAGATGTAGCCTCCAAACTGCAGCCTGACAACACATCTCCTGTTTGTGCAGCCACCAAGCAATTATTCTTTCCATTATATCTCCCAATGACAGATCTCCAAACCCAGGGCTGTAAAAATTAGAGTTTGGGCTTATACAGTTGTGTCAGGTCTTAAAAAAAAAATAAGAAAACTTATCATGGCTGCAGTGTTTATGAGCTTGTCAAAGTACATGTACATAATTTTCATCAAAATTTCTTTTACCTCATTTCCAATCCTTCAGGATTAGATTTATCAGCAGCTCATTCGGGGAGTGCTCTCTGAGTGAGTCCGAGTGGCTTTTCTACCTGCAAGCAGGACTCCGGAGGGGAGCCTGTTGGGTTGGCGCTGGTTGTGAAACGCATAAGATTTTCTTCATCCCAAATATTTTTCTTGTTCAAATTGTTTTTAACGTACTGCCTCAGGTGTCTGCCAAATTTGAGGTGTAATTTTTAAAAATGGGTTTACAGCTTGGTCTCATCTGGTACGTACATCACTGCGAATGCATTTTGGTGGGAAAGAAGAACTGGTGGCAGCACTAAACCGGGAGGCAAATCCAAAGAAAGATAGCTGGAAATCCAAAGATTATTTCCATTTAATGTTTAATTTATTTATACCGGGGAAAGATTAGCAGGCAAGCACTGATTTTGAAACTTCCAGTATATGCAGTATTTAAAGGATGAAGTTAAATGTTAGGAGAAGCAATCAATAGCAAACTAAGGGTGTGCCAGGCCGGTGAGCATCAGGGCTTTGTATCTAAATTACTGATTTTCTACCAAGGCACCCAAACGTTTCCATTTCTCTGCGTGGCTCTGTCCCACTCCTGGTTTGGATTATTTAACAGCAAATCTTACAGATGTCAGTTTTGTCTTGTTCCAAGGCAACAAGGACAATAAGTTCCAGCTGACCCCAGGACAATGAATCTTGCAAGAACGTGGTGTGTGTTTTACACCGGCCATGAACAGCTCCCGTGTAATTGAGAGAGAGGGAAATGTCACCCTCGCCTCACTGTTGACACGGCCCTGTCTGTGTGCAGAGGCAGCCCCAGACCCGGCAAACGGGGAGGAGGCAGCCAACGCAGGAACTTCTCCTTCCTTCCTTTTCCCCCCTTTTTTTTGCTTTTTTTTTTTTGAGCCCAGCATTGTCTGGGCCGATGTGCCAGAGGAGGAGGTGGCAGATGGGACACACATGGACCCCGGCAGAAGGGGTTTGAAACCATTAGCCAAACACTTCTCTCTTTCTCCATCTTTTTGTGGTCCTGCATCACACCTAACTGCCTGGCTGTACATACAGCCTTGCGCTGCATTAGGAGACAGTATATTTTATTACTAGATTGCTTGCTCCCCAGCTGGCCTCTTCGCTACAGAAAATCATTTGATTCCAAACAATTATTTCACATTGAACTGTATTAGCTAAATAATTACTATTTCTGTGAATGGCCTTGATGCCAAGGATCAAATGGTTTTGGTTGTTGATTACAGCTACTTCGTTTACACTTGTAACACAAGGTGTTGGGCTCAAGTTGACATGAGATAGTCGATGTACGCCAAAGTCTATGACTTTTCATAATAACATTAAAAAATTACCTTAATCCCACAAACTAATCTTTCTTTGCCATTTATCAGGATGTGGACTGCTCAGTGGGAGAGTCTTCTACTGGATATGGAAAAGGTTGTATGGTACATCTTTTGAGCACAAAAATGACCAATTCACCCCAACTGACCGCAAGCCGACGCACCAGAGCATCAATCGGCTGCGCCCCCAGCCTGTCCCTCTGCCTCTGCCACCACCAGTACCAACCCCTTTTCTGCATTTAAAGCACTAACATTGCAAATGGTCCAAAACCACAGGATTTGGGCCAACACACTGTGGTTTTTGCAGGGCAGAGTGGGGATGGCCATGAGTGCATCTGAGTCCCGCTCTCCTCTCTGCCAGCCTCAGGGGTACCCCAATGTCTTCCCCAGCCCCTTATTTATTTATTTCAGCTCA